>NW_027532591.1:1088312-1135245 GCF_008692635.1 Crocuta crocuta
GGTTAAGAAAATCAGATGAAACAAACAGAAAATAAAAAGCAAAGCAGTTGACTGAAAACAACCATATGGATAATTACATGAATGCAAATATTCTAAGCATTCTAATTAAATGGCAGATATTGTCAGATTGGATAAAAAAGCAAGACACAATATGCTGTATGCAAAAAACACCATGTTAAAGACACACAGAAAAAGTGGTTTCAGAATGGGGGAGCAAATATTTCCAATATCTACCCCTTCTATAAAAGCAAAGAGAACACTACCAAAAACTGTCAAAATCAACTTTTTTAGAGCTCTAGAAATTAACCAGAGATTTGCAAAATTCTGAAGAGCATTTGTTCAGCTAACCAAATAGCTGAATTCTGGTTAAAATGGTGATATTGTGGTATGTTAACATATTCTACTCCCAATCCCCTGTACTCAGGTCTTCTGTAACCTTGAAAAACAAAATCCTTACAATTAGAGTAGCCATGAAAACTAGCAGCCCCACAGACACTGGAGGAGAACAGGTTCCGTGCTACCCAAAAGTCCCATCTCTGGAGAATTGCCATTATTTGATCTGTCTGACAGTATCCTGGAAACCCTCATTCACAGGAATTCTCTTAACTTGATCAGAATTGGAGTTTACTCAGTCTTTCTCCCCAAGGCAATTGTCAAAAACAATCAGCAGCAATTGTTTAACACCACAGATGCCAGAGGCAGTGATCACAATTGAGGCAAACCACAAGCTGATCAAAATACTTAAATGGCAAAGCTGGAAAATCATGTGTATGGCCCTGTGGGGGTAGGCTGTCTTTGACCAGCTATAACATATTCTTTGCAATTCAGAAAATCATGCACATGTGCAGGGCTGTGCATATGCCCAGAAGTGACCTGATGAAACCCTAAATCTCTTACTTCTGAGGACCCTGAGGCTTTGGGATAGCTGGAAATGAAGCCAGACAGAGTCGTAAATTGCAGGACGTAGAAAGCATGCCCCAACAAGCACACAGATCCTCAGCAAAGACTGGGAGACTTACTGGTTCAAGATATTGAAGGATATATAAATCCTTAATATGTCATTAGCAAGCCAAGAAGATACTCAAACAGAGACTTTGGTGGCCACGCATGACAAAGAATACAGACTTTAACTCAGGAAAGTAACTAAACAAACAAAAAGCAACAGCAAACAACAACAGCACACAATAAATCCTGAGAAATAGGGAGTCTGATTTACAGAGTTCCTTATTATATTATTTAAAATGTTCAATTTTAAATAAAAAATATCACATGCAAAGAAACAAGAGTATGACCCATCTACACAGGAAAAGGTAATCACTAGAAACTGTCTTTGATGAAGCCCAGAAGTTGGGCTTACTAAACAAAGACTTTAAATCTATTATAAATATGTACAAAGAGCTAAATGAAACTTTGTCTAAAGATCTAAAGGCAAGTGTGGCAACAATGATGTCTCATCAAAGAAAGAATATCAATAAATAAATAGAAACTATTTTTTAAAAGAACCAAATAGAAATTCTAGAGTTGAAAAGTACATGACATAACATGGAAAAAAATCACTAGAAATGCTAGCAGAAGAAAGAATAAGTGAACCTGAAAATATGTCAATTGAGATTATTCAGCCTGAGGAACAGAAAGAAAAATGAACAGAATCTCAGAGACCTGTAGGATACCATCAAATACAACTGAAGAGCCAAAAATTAAGTCCTCCATTAAGAGCAACCTCTGGCTGCACGTAGCCCCAGTCCCAGTCCCAGGAAAAGCCCCAGACTGTTCAAGGCTAAAGCCATCCTCAGACCACCCTCAGTTCAGCTAATCAAAAAGTAAAAAGAAACATTCCTATGGTCTGAGTCAAGGCTGGGAACTGCAGATACAAACTAGCCAATTTCTCACTGCTTGCCTGAACCCCATGTGGGCCCTTTGAACTCACCTCATAGTTGGTCATTTTCAAAGGATTCTCAAAAGTCATGATTGGGTCCCACCAAAAGTAATGAACACCTCACAGATACTGAATGGTCAAAGCTGTAATTGTAATTGGCGCTTATGTGATGATGCTACATGTACTGTAACACCCCCATCTCTTACTCCTTAAAAACCCTGTTCGTTATTGTTCTTTGCTTCACCTTGCTGCCATGACACCGACATGCTGGTGAGCCCCTGCTCGAGCTTGTAATAAAGACCCTTTTGTATTTACATCAGTGCTGGCTCCTTGGAGGTCTCTGGGACTTGTGATTCGGGCACAACACAACAACATAGATATAATAGGATCCACAGAATGGGAGGAGAAAGGGCCAGAAATATTTCATGAAAAAATGGACAAAAACTTCCATAATTTAAAGAAAAGCAATCTACACATCCAACAAGCTCAAAGAAATCCAAACCACATACATCATAATCAAACTTTCAAAAGGCAAAGATGAAAGAGAATCTTAAATGCAACGCACAAGAAGTGAATCAGCAGGTACCAAAAATCCTCAATAGGATTAACAGCTGCTTTCGTATCAGAAACATGAAGCCAGAAGGAAGTGGAATGACTTACTCAAAGTGCTGAAAGAAGGCTTTCTTGAAATAAGAATTCAATATTGAGAAAAAATTTCCTTTCAAAAAAGAAGGAAAATTAAGACATTCTTGGATAAACACAGATAATTCATCATTAGCAGAAATTCTCTACAAGATATACTAAAGAGAATCATTAATTGGAAATGCAAGGACACTAGATGGTAACTCAAATCCACATGAAAAATAAAGAGTATCAGGAAAGGAACTGCATATATAAATATAACAACAGTACAATTTTTTTCTCTTATTTCTCCATCCTTATTTAAAATAAAATTACATAGGGGTGCCTGGATGGCTCAGTTGGTTAAGCATCTATCTGACTCTTGATTTCGACTTAGGTCATGACCTCACAATTCATGAGATCAAGCCCCACATTGGGTTCTGTGCTGAAAATGTAGAGCCCATGTGGGATTCTCTCTCTCCCTTTCTGCTGCCCACATGTATCCTCTCTCAAAATAAATATTTAAAAAACAAAATAAGATAAAATTATGTAAAGCAACTATTAAATTATGTTGATTAGGCTTATATTTGTAAAGATATAATTTGTATGACAATAAAATCATTAAGAAGAAGAGAGATTGGAACTCAACAGAAAAAAGTTTTGTGTACTATTGAAGTTAAATTGGTATTCATCCATACTAGACTGCTATGAATTGAGATGTTAATTGTAAACCCCAGAACAACCACCACTAATAACTAAAAAAATACAGTAATAGAAACAAAGGAATTAAAATGGTACACTAGAAAACAGTTAACTCAAAAGACACTAATGCAGAAACAGAGAAACAAACAAACAAACAAAAGACATAAGACATGCAGAAAACAAATAGCAAAATTAAAGAGGCAAATCATAACTTATCTGTGGTTATGTAAATTAAAGGTAAATTGACCAACTACTCCAATCAAAGGTAGAACCTGGTAAAATGGACAAAAACTATAATCCAACTGTACATTGTCTAGAAGAAACACACTTTAAATCTTTTTTTTTTTTTAATTTTATGAGAGAGAGAGAGAGAAAGAACAGGGGAGGTGCAGAAAAAGAGGGAAAGAGAAAATTGTACACAGCCTCCAAGCTCAGTGAACACCTCGACGTGGGACTCAATCCACTGACCCTGAGATCATGACCTGAACTGAAATCAAGAGCCAGACACTCAAACAACTGAGCCACCCAAGTGCCCCGACCAGAGACGCACTTTAGATTCCAAGACACAAATGAGTTGATAGTAGAAGAATGGAAAAAATTAACTACCCAAGCAGCAACCAAAAGAGACCTGCAGTGGTTATGCTAATATCAAACAAAATAGACACTGAAGCAAAAATCGATATTAGAAACAAAAGGACATTTTATAATGACATAACAATTAAAAACACATATAAGACATACATTTCAAGAAGACATAACAACTACAAACATACGTGCACTTAACAGAGCTCCAAAATGAAGCAAAAAAAGACAGCCATCTCTCCAAAGATAAACAAATGGCCAATAAACTCATGAAAAATGTTCAACATCATTAGTCATTAGGGAAATATAAATCAAAACTATAATGAGATATCTCTTCACATCTTCTAGGATGACTATAATCAAAAAGATAGACAAAAACAAGTGTTGGGGAGCATGACAGGAAACTGGAACCCTCACACTTTACTGATGGGAATGTACTGATGGCACAGCCACTGTGGAAAGCAGTTTAGCAGTTTCTCAAAAAAAAAAACAAAACTAAACTAAACAGTTAGTATAAGATTTGGCAATTCCTAGGTATACACACCGAAGAGTGCTGAAAACATATGGCACCCCAAAAATACATACAAGAGTATTGCAGCATTATTTACAATAGCCAAAAGATAGATACAATCCAAATGTCCATCAACTGAAGAATGGATTAGAGCAAAATGTGGTATATCCATACAATGGAATATTATCTGACCATAAAAAGGAATATATTTTATTATAAAATAATAAATTATACTGACACGTGCTACATGAATGAACCTTACACACATGCTAAGAAGCCAGACAGAAAAGGCCACATATTGTATGATTCCATTTATATAAATGCTGAGAATAGTCAAACCCATAGACCTAGAAATTCACCTAGTGGTAGCCAGGGCCTAAGGGAAGAGGGAGAATGAGGAATGATAGCTAACAACTATGGGATTTCTTTATAGCATGCTGAAAATGCTCTGGAATTAGTGGTGATCATTTTACAACTTTGTGAATATATTAAAATTCACTGAATTTACACTTATTTTTTTATTTTTTATTTGAGAGACAAGGTGAACATGAGTGGGAGAAAGGGCAGAGGGATAGAGGGAGAGAATCCTAAGAATGTTCCACACTTGAGTATAGAGCTCTATAGGCATGGGGATCAATCCCACGACTCTGGGATCATGCATGACCTTAGCTGAAATCAAGAATCAGATATTCAGGGGCGCCTGGGTGGCTTAGTCGGTTAAGCGGCCGACTTTCGCTTAGGTCATGATCTCGCGGTTCGTGGGTTCGAGCCCCGCGTCGGGCTCTGTGCTGACTGCCAGCTCAGAGCCTGGAGCCTGTTTCAGAGTCTGTGACTCCCTCTCTCTCTCTGACCCACCCTTGTTCACACTGTCTATCTCTCTCTCTCTCCTAGAAATAAATAAAAATCTTTAAAAAAAAAAAAAAGAATCAGATATTCAACTGACTGAGTCACCAAGGCATCCATGAATTTACACTTTAAATGGGTGCATCTTATATATGTGGATTATATCTTAATTTTTTAAAAATGTTTTATTTATTTCTGAAAGAGAGAGAGAGCGTGAGCAGGGGAGGGTCAGAGAGAGAGGGAGACAAAGAATCTGAAACAGGCTTCAGGCTCTGAGCTAGCTGTCAGCACAGAGCCTGACACGGGGCTCAAACCCACGAACCGTGAGAGCATGACCTGAGCTGAAGTCGGATGCTTAACCGACTGAGCCACCCAGGCACCCCATCTTAATTTTTTTTAATTTAAAGATTCAGTATAAAATCAAAATGACATAAAAAAGGTATACCTATTAATTCACTAATCATTATAAAGCTGAAGTGATGGTCTTTTTTAAAAGAAATTTATTTATTTTGAGAGAGAGAGAGACAGAGAACAAGTGGGGGAGGGGCAGAGAGGAAGGGAGACAGAATCCCAAACAAGCCCTGCACTGTAGGCACAGAGCCCCAGGCAGTGCTTGAACTCACAAGCCGGAGATCATCAAGAGGAGATCATCATGACCTTCATCAAGAGGAGATCATCATGACCTTCACCTAATGAGCTATCCAGGCGCCACAGTAATGGTCTTAATATGATATAAAGTAGACTTCAGAAAGAGAAAGATTACCAAGGTTAAAGTCAAACATTACATACCAATTAAAAATTTGACTTATCAAGATGATACAACAAAATTAAACATGTAAGCAATTAATAATACAGTATCAAAGTAAATGAAGCAAATAAAGTAAATGAAACAAAAGTATATAAGTGAATTTCAATACTTTACTCTCAGTAACTGATAAAATAAGCAGTCAAAAGATCATTAAAGGGGCGCCTGAGTGGCTCAGGCAATTAAGCGTTTGACATCAGCTCAGGTCATAACCTCAAGAGTCTGAACCTCACAAGGGGCTCTGGGATGACAGCACAGGCTCTGTTTGGGATCCTTGATCTCTCTCTCTCTGTGGCCCCCCTCCCCATCATGCTGTCTCTCAAAAATAAACACTTCAAAACATGTTTTCTAAAAGATCATTAGGGGTGCCTGAGTGGCTCAGTTGGTTGAGCATCCAACTTCGGCTCAGGTCATGATCTCGCATTTATGGGTTCAAGCCCCACATTGCGCTGTGTGCTGACAGCTCAGAGCCTGGAGCCAGCTTTGGATTCTGCATCTCCCTCTCTCTCTGCCCCTCCCCTGCTTGTGCTCTGTCTCTCTCAGTATCTCAAAACATAAAATAAAACATCAAAAAAAAATTTTAGTTAAAAAAAGATCATTAAAGGTATAGAAAATGTGAACAACATTCAAGTAATTTGACCTAATTGACATTTATTTACTACTCCAGCCAACAAAAGAAGCATACACATTTTTTTCCAAGTGCACATGAAAACACTTATCAAGAAAGAGGATACTGTGAGCCATACAAGTCTCAATAAACATAAAATGACTGAAATCATACAGATTATATTCTGTAACCCCATTAAATTAGAAATAAATAACAGGAAAAATATCTGGGAAAAAATCTAAATAATTGGAAATCAAACAATATATTCCTAAATCACTTATATGAGTCAGAGAAGAAATTATAAGACAAATTAAAAAATACTTTGAACTGCATGAAAATGAAAAGACAAACATATAAAAATGTGTTAGATATAATTAAATCACTTCTAAAAGGTGTATTACAGCTTTAATCTTAGAAATTTCTTTCAGTTCTTCTGCAGAAAAAACATTTGACACATTTAAGCCCCATTCATGATGACAGCTCTAGCAAACTGAGAACTGACGGAAATTTCCTCAGCTGATTAAAAATATCTATGAAAAAGCCTGAATTTGATGTCATACATAATGTTGAAAAACTGAATCCTTCCCCAATATCAGCAAAAAGGTCAGTATGTTTATGCTGAACACTTCTATTCAACAATGTACTACAAATAGGTCCTGACCAGTACAAAAGGACAAAACAAAACAAACAAACAAAAAAATCCAGAAATTTTAAAATAAAAGAAATAAAAGGTATACAGATTGAAAAGTCAAAAGTAAAACAGTATTTTCAGACCACATAACTGTAGTCTATAATCTACAAATATGCTACTAGGAATAAGGAAGGAATCTGATGCCACAGGATATTAAGTTCAACATGCAAAAATCAATGTTATTTCTCTGTACCAAAAAACACTTATCAAATGAAATACTTTAAAATAGCATTTACAATAACATTAAAACCTTAAGTTTGTAGTACTTAGGTATAAATTTAACAAAGTATGTGTGAGGAATGTCCACTGAAAAAGTTCATACTGTGGAGAGAGAGAAAGATTTTAAACATTCAAATTACAGTAAAACCTTGGAATAAGAGTAACTTGTTCTACACAAGTTCTGCAAGATAAGCAAACATTTCTAATAAATTCTAAGTTGACAAGTCATGTCTTATAATACAAGTAGTACATGATACTGAGTGTCACATGATCACAACTGAGCCAATGGTTCTTCTCTCTCTCTCAGTCTCTCTCCCTGCAGGATTGTGGGTGATTGTCTCTCATGCTCATGTGCTCAGTCTCAGGCTGTGGTGTTGGGCAGAGATCAATGATTTTTCAGAACATTGGAAGGTGCCCACAACTGGCACTAGTATATTATTTGCCACTTCAAAGCACCTACGGCCAGTCCTTAGCTTTTCCATATAAGAGTAAGCTTAGGAATGCTTTGCTTCATTCTAGGTCAGGCTGCCTGCTGATATAGACCCTTTCCTCTGCTGCCTTAATGCCAGTTACATTAAATACAGTATATGCCAAGAGTTTCTTAATGCTGTAATGTAGTTAACATTCATGCAAGCAAACACAATGGCCTCCATGCAGGAAAAGATTTCATTGAACCAACAGATAGCAGTGACTCCACTAGTGATAGTGAAAGTCATCCTACACAATGACCCTCCTCTCTCTTGTCTCCCTCACACAAGGAGAGGATTTCAAAGGTAAGTGCAGGTTAATTTGTTTATTTTTCTTTATATTTTGTATTTTCTTTGTTATTTTGTATTATATTACAGCATCTTAATCATTTTTATGTGAATATTTTGGGGTTGTGAAATGAATCATCTGAGTTTCCATTATATCGTATGGTGAAATTCGCTTTGATATACAAGTGCTTTGGGTTACAAGCATGTTTCTGGAACAAATTATACTCGCTAACCAAGATTTCATTATATATTGTGATAGAAGTCATGATAGTGGTTTCCTTTGGGAGAGGAGGAGACAGGAGAAGCGGCTGGGAGGGATGGAGCAGAAGGGCACAATCTGGGGTGCTGATGACATTCTAATTATTGATCCGGGTGGTGATTATACACTTAGGATTTGTGCACTTGCTAAATAGAGTTCCATAAAGAGTTAACTTAAAAAATCAATAGCATTTTTTGTTTACTAGTGACAAAGCAAGCAAGCAAGAAAGAAAAGAAAAAGGCATCTGCTAAAGACAGCAAAAACAAAGTAAAAAAATAAAGTTCAACTAGAAAAATCTTTGAAATTTACATTACTTATAACCAATAAGTTAGTATCCAGGATATATTCAACAAGATGGTGAGGGGGAGGGAAACAACCCTGAGATCCCTAAGGACAAAGGATATAAACTAGCTATTGACAAAAAATGACAACTCTTGGACTGGAGGTTGGAGTTACACAGTTGCAATCCAAGAAATGCCCAGAGCCATCAGAAACTGGAAAAACAACCTACCCATACACCCGCCCTCCCACTTCCAGATCCTTCTGAAGGAGTACTGTGCTCTGCTGACACTTTTATTTTGGACTTCTGCCCTTCAGAAATGTGAGAAATGTGAAGATAAACTTGCCTTGAGACATCAAGTTTGTGGCCATGTGTTATAGTACCCTATGAAACTAACACAATTGCCGGAGCCCCGGTTGTTCTATTTCTAAATCTAGTGCCTAGAGCACTGGGTCTATATTCTAGAAGATCCAAAACCCTCCTGTGCAACAGTTTGCAACTTTTCTATACATGTGACTAAAAAAATAAACCAATGCCCTAACTGGAAAAAAGATATGATTATAATAATTTATAATAAAATATCTATTACTACATGTAAATGCTCAGGCAGAACTAAGCTGGAAGATATAATATTTGTACCTATATACCGAATCTACATAATATGGGCAGTTTCAAAAGCAGAATGATAGGTGCCCATGTTGGCAATTCAAACACAAGCAGTGCTGCCATTGGTGCCATGATTTTCCAAAAAATAAAAATAAACTCTTCACAGAGTTCCAAACAAAACAAAGTATACTGTCCTCAATTTACATTATAATTGTATTCCTGGAAAATTCACTGTATTTTACCACCTTTCAAAAAAATATGTTGTCTTTATATACAAAATAAAGTGAGATTCTTAACTTCTAATGATTATATACAGGTATTCATCTATATATTCAATAGGATATTCAAGTCACGCAGAATACTAGACAATGAATACCAACAGGACCCCTCCCCCCACACACACACAACTAAGACAAACAAAGGTAGCCCAACAAATTCCACTGGCATTTAAAAGTCTATCAAAGGGCACCTGGGTGGCTCAGTCAGTTGGGTGTCCAACTTTGGCTCAGGTCATGATCTCACAGTTCGTGGGTTTGAGCCCCACGTTGGGCTCTGTGCTGACAACTAGTTCAGAGCCTGGAGCCTGTTTCAGATCTGTATCTCCCTCTCTCTCTGTCCCTCTCCTGCTCATGCTATCTCTCTATCTCAATTTCTCTCTCTCTCTCTCTCTCAGAAATAAATAAAAAAAACATTTAAAAAAAAGCCTATCAGTAAAGGATGGAAAAAAGACACTTTTCAACACAAATGGTGCTGGGAAAACTGGACATCAACATGCAGAAGAATGAACCTGGACCACTTTCTTACACCACACATAAAAATAAACTCAAAATGGATGAAAGACCTAAATGTGAGACAAGAAGCCATCAAAATCCTAGAGGAGAAAATAGGCCACCTCTCTGACCTCAGCCTCAGCAACTTCTTACTCAACATGTCTCCAGAGGCGAGGGAAACAAAAGCAAAATGAACTATTGGGACCTCATTAAGATAAAAAGCTTCTGCACAGTGAAGGAAACAATCAGCAAAACTAAAAGGCAACCAACAGAATAGGAGATCTTTGCAAATTACANGACTCTTAAATACAGAAAACAAACTGAGGGTTGCTGGTGGGATGTTGGGTGCCAGAAGGGCTAAATGGGTGGGGGGCTAAATTAAGGACACTTGTTGTGATGACCACTGGGTGTTATATGTAAGAGATGAATCACTAAATTCTATTCCTGAAATTATTATTAAAAATGAATAAACATTGAATAAATAATAACATTTTTAAAGTCTATTAATAAAGGAATAAAAATTAGTCACCATCATAAAAATAAACAAGTATTATATAGCAATTAAAGGAAATGAACTTGATCTGAAAGAATTAACACTGACAAATTTCAAAACTTGAACTGGAAAAAACAGGTATGCAGAAAGATACATAGTAAAATACCANTCAGGGAAATACAAATCAAAACCACAATGAGATACCATCTCACACCTGTCAAAATGGCTAACATTAACAACTTGGGCAACAATAGACGTTGGCAAGGATGCTGAGAAAGAGGAACCCTTTTGCATTGCCCGTGAGAATGCAAATTGGTGCAGCCACTCTGGAAAACAGTATGGAGGTTCCTCAAAAAATTAAAAATAGAACTACCCTATGACCTAGCAATTGCATTACTAGGTATTTATGCAAAGGATACAGTTTCGAAGGGGCACATGCAACCCAATGTTTATAGCAGCACTATCAAAAATAGCCAAAGTATGGAAAGAGCCTGAATGTCCATCGACTGATGAATAAATAAAATGTTATATATCTATCTTTCTATATATATCTATATATTTATTTATATGTATATACACACACGGAATATTACTCAGTGATCAAAAAGAATGAAATCTTGCCATATGCAACCATATGGATGGAACTAGAGTGTATTATGCTAAGCGAAATAAGTCAGAGTCAGAGAAAGACAAATAATCACATGATTTCACTCATATGTGGAATTTAAGATACAAAACAGATTAACATAAAGGAAAGGAAGCAAAAATAATAAAATTTCAAAAAAAAAAAAAAAAAACACAGANTCTTTGCAAATTACATATCAAATAAAGGGTTAGTATCCAAAATCCTTAAAGAACTTATCTGACTCAATACCCCAAAATCAAATAATCCAGTGAAGAAATGGGCAAAACACATGAACAGATATTTCTCCAAAGAAGACATCCAGATGGCCAACCGACACATGAAAAGATGCTCAACATCACTCAAAATCAGGGAAATACAAATCNAAAATGAATAAACATTGAATAAATAATAACATTTTTAAAGTCTATTAATAAAGGAATAAAAATTAGTCACCATCATAAAAATAAACAAGTATTATATAGCAATTAAAGGAAATGAACTTGATCTGAAAGAATTAACACTGACAAATTTCAAAACTTGAACTGGAAAAAACAGGTATGCAGAAAGATACATAGTAAAATACCATTTGTGTAAAGTTTTAAAACAAAACAATAGTATAGGTAGCCTATAGACATACACTAATATATAGTAAAAGTACAAAACCAGAATGAAAAGAATACACTTCAACTTCAGGATATTGATTACCTTACCTTTAGGAAGGGAAGGAGAAAAACGGGGGTCAGAAAGATGTACAAAGGGGCCTTAAGTGTATCTGTAACATTTTATTTTTTAAAAATAAATTCTGCAACAAATGTGTAAAATGTAGCATTTGTTAATTCAGGGTATGGGGAGGGTGGACTTGAAGTATTTCTTAGTTAAAGTTTTCAAAAGTCTACATTCCAGGGAAATTTCTCACCAACTAGCACAACTGTGAGGCACTGCTCCACAGAAACTTGGATAAGGATCACAAATGTTTAGATGAGTAGCAACTGAGAAGGACCCAGATCTGTTTGCCCCAATGTTATCTATAATTTGAGTGAGGTAATGAGGTGAAAAGAATACAGAGAAGAAAAATGAGGAATTATATATATATATTATATATAAATGAATTATTACTATATACATAGTATATATATAAACGAATTATTGCTATATATATATATAAACTAACCCCAAACTGACACTATTCAGGTAAAGCAAACTGGCTGGTTTCATGGCCCACGCATTGGGCTTTATTTTTCTCTCTCCAATTTCTTCCATTCTCCCAATAATCTCATGAAATCTGAACTACTAATTAACAAAATGAAGGTAGAGAAAAGCAGCATTAAAAATACTTTTTATATCATAGACAGGATGGTGGGAAATATAATTATTTTGTTGTTCTTTAGAAACAAGTTACTTGGCCTATTATACCATTCTCCAAAACTTCATTGAGAAAAGTCACACCTTCTTTCCAGCAATATATTTTCTTTCTATATTTCTTTCTATATTTGCTCTGTGGAGCAAAACAAAAAGTTGTGTTATACACCAGAACCTTTCATGTTTACTATGTTCTTGCTCTCATATCACCACAGTAGTAAACATGAGGTTGCTACTAATACAAGACTGTGGCAAAACAAAAAACAAAAAAACCCAACAACAATCGTGGAGGGGGTAGGAGAAGAGGAGAATGGAGTTTCACACTTTCAAAAGGCAAGGAGAGATAAAACATCTAGTTTATAGGATCTGGAAACAAACTAAATGTCACCACAAAGGGAAAAAATTCAGACAATAACACAACACGGGATATTCAATATCTGGGCATGGTCTCTTCAGAAGGTCTCTTCAGAAGGTAATGTGCATAGAAAGATTTTTACAAGAATGAATGTTCACAGCAGATTTATCCATGACAACCAACACCTGATAACAATCCAAATAATCATCAGTAAAAAGAATGGTGAAAAAAAATGTTGTATACACATACAACAGAATACAACTTCTCAATATAAAGGAACAAACTACTGATACGCACAGTGACATGCATGAATCTCAAAAATATGCTGAGCCAAAGAAGCCAGACACAAAATTTACATACTATATGCCTCCATTTAATATGATGTTTGCGTACTCGCAAACTAGTCTATAGTAACAGAAATCAGAATAGTAGTTCCCTCTGCTGGGGGCTTGAGGGGCCCAAGGGAATTTCATGGCTTGACAGAAGTGTTCTAAATCTTGACCCGAGTATGATTACATGAGTGCATACATTTATCTAAATCCACTAGGGGGGAAAAAAAAGGAAGGATCATGGGAATGAAAAAGTATAATGGTTCTATACTAAAATGGATTAAAAAGACCTAACAACCAAATGCAACATGTAAACCTTGATTGGATGCTGGTTTTAAAAAATTAACTACACAAGTTATTTTTTGGGATAACTGGGACGACTTAAATATGGACTAGATATTAAGAAATTGTCACTCATTATCTTATGTGTGCTAATAGCATGGTGTTGTGTAAAACAAGGTCCTTATTTTTAGAAGATGTACATTGAAGTGTTTAGGAGCAGCGTATCATGATACCAACAATTTACTTCCAAATTTTCAGCAAAAGAGCCACATTTATTTTATACATTCACACATATGTACGGATAAATCAAATTAATGTTCATAGGTGGTGAGATAGTTTTTCATTGTACTATTCTTTCAACTACTCTGTATGCTTAAAAGTGTCAATAAAAAGTTGTAAAGATGCCAACTTTTATAGACACAGAGTGATCTCCAAGATATATTATGTGAAGAAAGTGCAGAAGTTTATATGTTACCTACTGTATATGAAAAGAACCAAATATGTGTGTGTGTGTGTGTGTGTGTATGTGAGGGGAATGGTGTGTGTGTGTGTGTGTGTGTGTGTGTGTGTCTATTTGGTTATATAACAAAAGGAAATACTACAAGAATAAATCTGAAACCAATAAGACTGCTCTATCGTTTTATGGGTTTTGACTTTTATACCATGTAAACATAAAAAATTAAATTCAAAAAATTAAAACTTAAAAGAAGATGTTAAAAATATCTATGGTCATATAACTCATCTATTCAATCAAAGCCAAATTAATAGAGCTTGCTTAACTTGAATGGTTGCTAATGGTCACTTTTGCTCCTTTGGGGCATCAGAGCCATTTAACAACTTCTTGCTGGTCAGAAAACTTAGTATCTTGTTGCAGATCTGCACCTAAATAGTTGTGCAGCCCTAAACAAATAATTAGCCATGCTAACTTTCACCTGTAAAAAGGTACATAGGAATGTATCCACCTGCCTAATTTCTTCAGCCTCAGTGAACACAAGGCCCATTATAGTACAACTAATACCGAGGAAGAGAGGGTACTGAAATTAAATGCATGTCTGCGACTCCCGCAGGCAGTAATGTTACAACAAAGTACTTCCTCTCGAAGACGGGTATCGGCCAAGGGAGGGGAGCAGCAGCGCGCAGGTCGGGCAGCTGCACTCCCTGGGCTGCTACATCCCATTGGTTAGCAGCGGAGGAAGCAGCAGCCAGTAACACAGTCTGGTGGCGCTGCACGGCCGAGCGGGTTAGGAAGCCTCTTACATTCTTATGCTACAGAATCTTACTTTACAAAAAAGCTGCTCAACTTTGGCAGCTGTGGGATGAAAACATCGACGCTAGGGCTGTAGTTTCCCACACGGCAGAGTAAAATCTCTGCAGGTTTAGATGAACCGTGGGCGCCAGAAACTTTCCTTTCCTCCACCCTCTGCCTCACACCCGGCCTGAGCCAGCCTTGCCTTCTTTAAGACCTAACAAAAGACCCAGAAGAGTCTTGTGACTTCCCAGGAGGTTTCAGGGACGGTGTTGCAGAGGCCTCATTCTCAGGCGAGGAAGGGCAGCTAGGAAAGCTGGGGGTGGCCAAGCGTGGGTCAAGTCCAGAGAGAGGCCCTGCGGGCAGGGTGTGCAGGAAGGAAGTGGGGAGGGCTTCTGGGGCAGCACTCAGAGGCCTGGGTTGGGTATTTAAGGAGACACACACACATGCCTGCCCCCAGTGTTGCTGGAAGAGGGCTTAGGAGGGGTGGAAGGAGAGAAAAGGGACTGAGCGGGGGATTTTGGTTCCCAACTGCTCTCAGGTCTAAAACGTGGGTAGGGAAAGGCTCTCTGGGATTTCCTCGAAAAGATACAAGCTGGGGCTTTCATCTGAAGAGGAAATGAGAGGGCTCTGTACAAAGAACGAAGAGGAGGCAGTTTTAAGTCCTGTGGGAAGAGTCTTCTGAGGTGATTGAAAGGGATGGAGTTTTCTCATACATTGGATAGCTCCAAGTCCCTTCACCTGAGGAGGACACGGGGATTCAACGCCCCAGCTGGACTTCCACAGCAGACTGGGGACAGGATCCTCTTGAGCCAATCCGGAGAGTGACTTGGGGGTGGGGTTGCTCGCCCTGTTCAGCAAGTTCAGAGAATGAGCAGTTTCTCTGTAAAAGCGGTTGCTTTTCTTGGAGTGACCAGGAAGGACAGGGCATCCCTCTCACAGCCGGGAGGGTCCTGAAATGATTTCCAAGGGCTTGGTCCTGCAGGAGAAGGCAAGGTGCTTTGTGCGGTGCTGACACAGTACGGTTGCTGGGTGCGAGGTGCGAGATTCCACATTGAAGACTGAGAGTAAAGGCCCCTTCACTAATCAGAAGCTTGGGAAATTGTCCGAAACAATCTGCCTGCTGTGATTCGAGAGGAAATTTTCCCCCTTGGAGACAGGGGAGAAACGGGGCCAGGAATACTCCTTCTAAGAGAAGAGGAATGGAAAGAGAGGCCTACCACCCCGACTCACTGGAAAGTTAGGGGCAGGGCTAGGAGGGCTTTGGAAGAGGAAGTGGTTAGAACATAATCTGAAGGAACCCAAACTGGAAGCTGGGATAAAGCGAGGAGAGCTGAGGTGGGGGTGGGGACGGTCAGAGCTCTGCGTGGCTGGAGTGGGACGGTGTTCTGGATTTTGAACTGGGAGGAGACCCAAGGGACATGAGGCAAGGCTCCCGAGGGATGATTCAGAGACTAAAGTAGGTTTTGAGGTAACTCGGCCTTCAAAGAGGTGAACGAGAGAAGCGCTCCCGAGTAAACGCCGGAGGCTGGCTGACACCCAGGCGGCGGGGGTTGGGGGCGCGACCGGTACTCACAGAGCGGATCTCCAGCGCCAGAGCGCATTGCAGCGCCTTCACCTTCGGCATCCGCGCGGGATGGGGCGGCGGGGAGGGACCCCGGCCGCGGGCCCGAGTGAGGCGAGGAGACGCGGGGCGGGGAGGGGACGGGGAGGAGACGAGGTGGCGGCGGCGGTGGCAGCTGTGGCCCCCAGGCCGGGGCCCGCGGTCCAGCCTGGGTCCCGCCGGAGCAGCAGCTGTGCGCAGGGCGCGGACTCGTCGTCATGGCAACNTCTGTGACGTCAAACGATGGGCACAAAGCCAGACAGAATGGCTAGCTGCTTGTGTAGTGGGACAGTGACTAGGTCAGGGAGCTGGACTCAGGAGCCCTAAGTTTCAACGTGGCGATGGCACCTTGGGCTAGTGGAGTCCCAGTGAGGCCTCAGTTTCTCCAACTGTAAAAGAATAATAATAATTGGTTTTCTATTTGAATTTCACAGTACAGATTACAAAACCAGAATGAGGAAATTGAGCATTAGAGAAGAGGCTTGCCCAAGTTGAAAAGAGAACCAGGACTGGACTTCAGGACCTTTGATGTAAAATCCCAGTTGCCTCCCAGAGACTTGGGGCTTGAATCAGATCATGTTCTTCTTCCTAGGCTCCTATTCTATGATTCTATTAGTGCATCCTCCTCTCTCTTCAAGGTTCCCTAATCCACTGTGTATGCTTAAATTGAATTGTCAATGCAGGGACAACAATAAATCTAGCTGGGAAGGGCTTTGGCCATACACCATCAAAAATTAAGAATTGAAGATATTGGTCCAATCCAGTCATTTTAAAAATCATTCTTAGTGTGAAGTATACATACAGAAGTGTATAAAACACATTTATCTTAAACAATAAAGAATAACAGTGTAACTAATACCTAGACTAAGAAATAAAGTGTTACTAGCACCTTAGAAATGCCCCCAAACATTGCATTGCCTTCTCTGCCCCAGGAAGAAACTGCTACCCTGACTTTTGTTACAATAATTCACTTACCTTTCTAAGTACTTTTGCTCTTCAGGTATGCATTTCTAAACTAGACACTTTTGTTTCCTGTTATTGATGTCATATCGTGAAATTAATATTACTTGTGTTTTCCTGTGACTTGCTTCTCTTGCTTACTATTATATTGTGGGATTCATTCAGTGTTGATGCTGTGTAACAGAACTTTTTTCTATTGTTGGCTAGTACTCCAATATATGAATATTTATTTATTTATTCTTTTTACTACTGATGGTCACTTGCACTGTTTCCGTTTTTAGCTATTACTAACATGTTGTTAGGAACATTCTAATACATGTCTACGAGCGCACATATGCTCCCCTGGGAATGGATTGCCTGGGTATTAGGTTTTGCACATGGGATTTTAACTAGTGATGCCACACCATTTTCCAAAGTAGTTGTACCAATTTATGTTCCCACTGGGAGTATATAAGAGTTCCTCACCAGCATTTGGTATTGTCTGGTGTTTAATGTTTGTATCTTTGGGTGTGTGTAGTCCAGGAATCTCATTGTGGATTTACTTTGCATCTTTTCTTATTATTGAGATTCAGCACTTTTTCATGGTTTTATGAGGCTTGCCATCTTCTCTTTGTAAACTGTCTGATAGTTCTCTTGCTGTTTTATTAGATTATTTGTTTTTCACTCACTTCCTCTTGCTCTCTTGCTCTGTCTGTCTCTCTCACTGATTTATAAGAGTTCTTTATATATCCTGGATGCTAATTCTTCATCTATATTACATGTGTTACAAATATCTTCCCCAATTTATGCTTAAGTTTTTTAATTTTCCATATGGTATGTGATGAACAGAAGAGAAACTACATCAAGAAGTATGAATATTCTTAGTTTGACCAAATAATTCCAGGCTTCTATCCAGAATGCCACACCAGTCTACACTCCCACCATCCACTGAATTTTTCATTTCAGTTAATGTATTATTCCGTTCTAAAACTTCCATGTTTTCATTTTCATTAGTTTTCACATGACTTCTGAGATTCCCTATTTGTTTACTCATTATGGTTCTATTTTCTTATACTCTTTGACTATATCCTTATTTCCTTGAAAATATTTACAATAGCTGCCTTAAAATCTGCACATGTTATATCCAACATCTGTGCCATTTCAGGTTCTACTAACTACATGTTTTCATAATTATACACTGCATTTTCCTGGGTTTTTTTTTCTATGTCTGGTGATTTTTATTACTGAATATTGGATATTTTTATGTATTTATTTATTTATTTATTATTTTAAATAGTTTATTGTCAAGTTGGTTTCCATATAACACCCAGTGCTCATCCCCACAAGTGCCCTCCTCCGTGCCCATTACCCCTCCTTCCCCTCCCCCCCATTCCCATCCGCCCTCAGTTTGTTCTCGGCATTCAAGAGTCTCTCATGGTTTGCCTCCCTCCCTCTCCCCCACTATTTTTCCCCTTCTCCTCCCCCATAGTCCTCTGTTAAGTTCCTCATAATCCTCCTATACGTACAAACATATGGTATCTGTTCTTCTCTGCCTGACTTATTTCACTCAGCATAACACCCTCAAGTTCCATCTATGTTGTTAGACATGGCCAGATTTCATTCTTTCTTTCTCATTGCCATGTAGTTGAATACTGGATATTTAATAATAACCTATAAGAACACGGACTTTATGATCTTTCTCTAAAGACTGTTGATTCTTATTTTAGCAGGCAATTTAATTGTGGGATGATTACCTCAAACTTGTGCAGACATAGTGATATACTTTGCTAGTGCAGATATGTGGAAAGCCCAAGATGTTCTTAAAGCCCACCTACCTTAGTAGGCCTCAACTTCCAAACTCTGTCTCTTCCAAACTTTGTCAGGCTTTGTTGTAGACTTTGTTAAGGCGAGTCTAGTGCAGGCCTAACTATAGGATATGGTTATTCCTGCTAGAGTGCAGACTTTCTGGTGTGTCCACTGGATTCCAGGAGTATTATACAAAGTGTTAGAAAGATGTCTTCACAGTGGAATGTTCAGCATTCCAATGTCCCCAGTGCTCTGATCCCAAGCATCTCTGTTCTGCTCCCAACCGTTTAGTAGCTGCTCACTGGCTAGTCTCTGGTCATCTCAACCTGTGTATGTAAAGCTCACCCCTCAGCCTTGAATTTTTGGGGAAACCCCCGTAGGTTTCTGGGCTCACTCTGCACAGTGCCCGTCTTTGTCAATTTGGGCTGCTATAACAGAACACCATAGCCACCGCAGTGCCTTATAAACAATAGAAATTTATTTCTCACAGTTCTGGAAGCTGGAAGTCAAGATCAGGGTGCCAGCACACTTGAGTTCTGGTGAGAGCCCTCTTCCAAGCTGCAGATGGCCCTTTTCTCATTTTATCCTTACACAATGAAGAGGGTGAGAAAGCTCTCTTGGGGTGTCTCTTAACACTAACCGCATTCAAAAGGGCTTCACCCTCATGACCTAATTACCAATCCAAGCCCCCCTTCCCCAAATAACACCACATTGGAGGTTAGGACTCCAACATATGAATTTGGAAGGGACATGAACATTCAGTCTATAGAACTAGTTTAAAGATGTTCCCCCTCCATCATAGCCTTCAGGTTTCAGCCTCATACAAAAATTCAGCTGCCGATTTCTAAGCCTCAGGCATGAAATTTTGGGTAAAAATTCTAACTGGTCTGAACTGCAGCATTATGAATGCCATCACTATAATTAATGATGTCCCAGGAAGATTTAAAATCACAGGTTACAGATAAAACAGAAATAGTATGCTTCTGCACTTCCTCAACTTTTTCCTTTAATAATTTTATGGGAAATAAGTCCAATAAAAAATATAAGCTCTTAATCTTTCCCAGAAATCCTACCTCATCTGATGACTACTTTGAGAGAATAAATTAGAGCTTTTTTTCCTTTTGTACAGTCTACTTTGGATTTATGGAGTGAGGCTGATAACTAAGGTTCCCTGGTCAAATGGTCAGAAGGTTAGAAGCACTTTTAAAGACTTCTGTTGTCTTTCATTCATGTTCAGTCACCATAAGGGAATTCATTTCCAACAAAGGCAGTGTCTTTATTAGCCATAAGACTATTAACAACAGTAACAGCCATAGTGACAATTCAGTGACAGTCCATTATATATCAGACATCGTACAAGGTACTTTATGTAGGTAATTATACACCTTACACATCTCTGCAAGCAAAGCAATTGCATCCCCATTCAATAAGTGAGGCAACAAGCTCAGAGTAAATTCAGGTGCCCACACTCAGCCAGACAGTACCTGGCACAGCAGGAACTTGAACTTAAGTCTGCCTTTCTACTATAAAATGCTGCCTCTTGTTATTTGTTAGTTTAATATTACCAGTAACAAAATACCAATCAGTTTAAGAAACAATACAACTCAATAAATATAATACTGGTAATTGTTATATTAGTAGAGGTTATATATAATATGCCATTATGATCTTGCATTTGAAAAGATATTTCTGTTCTTGAAAGCATGTTTCTGTCATTTAAGTTGATTCTCAGGATGATTCGGTATATTTCTAAACTTCTAACACTTGACTGAGGGCTTATTTATCACTGAGAATGGTATGGAAAGTTAAAAAAACCAAGACTTTAAAAATCTCTGATATAGTTTAAAATAAGAAGATAAAGCAGGAATCACCCTGTAATAAGAATTTACTAATATTGTGTAAACTATAATTAAAAATTTTTTTTTCTTTTATAAATTGTACCTCTTGGAAAAATGTTCAGGCTTGAAATGTACTATGTAACTAAATAACACAAACCCAGAAGATAATTTTGTTTTATTAATCTTGTCTCCCTATGTAAGATATGCTGGTTCAGTCAATAATTAGGTCTTTATTCTTCTGATTGAGTCTTAGAAGGTAATAAGCAAATGAGGAATTATTTCCCATTTCTTGTATAGTAGCCTTATGGAAATGGATGTGTAATAGGCCAGTTTGCTTTTGAAAACTAAGAGGGAGTATGAGGACGGACTATAAAAGTTCTGAGCCCTAGCTGCAAACTGCGTCTGCTGGAATTGAGCATTGCTTCTAGCCTGGTGGATGGCCTCCTGAGATCCACCCCTACTGTCTCCATTTCTGGAAAGAAAGGGCCTGAGCCCCCTGCAGAGGCTCCCCAGAGGGCTAGAAGCATTGCAATGACTGTAAGCTACATGTATCCTAGGGAAGAATTTCTGAATGAAGGGTCCACTTGTGGTGTTGGAGCCACATAGTTGTGGGAGAAAGGCAATTCTGATGTGGGTACCATTTATTTCTGTCTGTAACTAAGCCGTATCCACCTGGAACACTGACTGACTACTTGTGCTAAACTGACTAATTGCCTCCTGAAGATGTCTATATCCGAATTCCCAGAACCTGTGAATCCTACTTTCTATGGCCAAAAAGGACTTTGTAGATGTAAACAGGTTAATGATCTTGAAATGGGGAGATTATCCCTGTTTATACAGGTGGCCCTGCTGTCATCACAAGAGAACCAGGAGGAGTCAGCATCAGAAAGAGGGTAATGAGTTAATGAAGCAGAGGGAGAGAGATGATGTGATGTGGGGCTGTGAGTCAAAAAATGAAGACAGCCTTGAGAGACTGGAAAAGGCAAGGACCAGATTCTCACCTGGAGACTCCAGAGAAACCAGCCCTGCTAACAACTTGATTTGAGCTCCATGAGACTCCTTTCAGGCTTCTGGCCTCCAGAACTGTAAGATAATGAAGTTGTGTGTAAAGCCACTAGGCTTGTGGTAATTTGTTAGAGCAGCATTAGGAAAGTAATACTTGACCTAGTCAGAAGCTGCAGGTAGGTTAGAGGTTAAACAACCTGACTGTAAGTTTCTTAAACTAGCCCAGAATTAATTTTGCAAAAGAAATGACAAATTTAAAAATCATGACACAAATAGTGACCTCAGAGGACTTTTTTTTTCTTCCCCCTCGAGGACGTTTTAGGTCATGCTCAGGAAATGAATGAGCCCTCTGCAGTGTTTCTTGGGGATGGGTTTCTCAGCACACTGACTGATAAGCAACCCCTTTCAGTCCTTTCTGGGCCACTTGCAAATTTCAACAAAATTAAATTCTAATACCAGTCCTTGAAAATGTATCAGGCCTACGAATTGAGAGTGTGGACAAAAAACATAAGGGCATACTGGCTCCAAGTGATTCCTGCCCCTGTGTATTCTGTTCTGGACATTCTTCCCCAAACAGCTGTTGCTGCCAATGCCTTTGTGCGTCTCCATTTCCCATGGTTCTTTTAGGGAGCATGCGTGGAGATGGATTGGATCTCTCCCCATTTTCTGGACAAGATAGGCAGCCTGAGCCCTATACTGAAGACGCCTTCTGACATTACTCCTCTCTCAGCTTCACCCCATCGGAACAAGGTTGGCTTCTCATCTCTCCCTCAAAGTTCCAGGGACTTAAAAAAAAATCTTTATTTATTTTTGAGATAGTGTGTATAAATGGAGGAGGGGCAGAAAGTGAGAGAGAGAGAGAGCGCGCAAATCTCTGGGCTGACAGCACAGAGCCCAAAGTGGGGCTCAATCTCACAAACCTGTGAGATCATGACTTGAGCCAATATCAAGCGTTGGACACTTAACCCAGTGAGCCACCCAGCCACCCAGCCCTGGAGTCTTTTTAAATAAAGAAAGTAAGAAGTATTTCTTTAATTGGTTTCATCAACTCTTAGAGAAATAATGGTTGACAACATCTAAAATTAAAAACATATCTGGTCTACCCCAGACTGATTAAATCAGCACCTTTGGGAGGGAGGCTTAAGCATCTATAGTTTTAAGCTTTTTCCAAGTGTGTATAGTCAGGATTGAGAACCGCTGGTTCAAGCCAGCCATGAACAGCCTATTGGCCAAATTTTAATCACCAGTATTATCAGCTGAATTGTGTCCCCTAAGATTCATTCACTGAAGTCTTAACCTCCAGTACCTCAAAATGTGACTGTTTTTGGAAACAGGATCTTTAAGGAGGTCATTCAGGTTAAATGAAATTATTAGGGTGAGTCACAATCAATCCAATGCCTTTATAAAAAAAGAGGATGAGGTTGAGGCACCTGGGTGGCTCAGCCATTTGAGCCTCAAACTGCTAATTTTGGCTCAGGTCATGATTTCACAGTTCGTGAGTTTGAGCCCCGAGTGAGGCTCCATGCTGACAGTGCAGAGCCTGCTTGCGATTATCTGTCTCCCTCTCTGTGCCCCTCCCCCACTAAACATTTTTTAAAAAAGAGAGAGAGAGATGAGAAATGAGGACACACACACACACACACAAACACACACACACACAGTGAGAGAGAGAGAGAAGAACAAGCGAATGCAGGGAGAAAAGACGGGCACCTATAAGCTAGGGAGAGAGCAGAGGGCATCAGAAGAGAGCAGCCTTGCTGGTCCTGGGCTTCTAGGCTGGACTGCAAGAAAGTAAGTTCCTGTGCTTGAAGCCACCCAGTCTGTGATATTTGTTCTGGCTGCCCGAGCCACCTAGTACAATCGGTACAAAAATTGATCTCCCATCCATTGCACATTTTCATTTTAGGGACACTCATTTTCTGAACTCTGAACATGAGGATGGGCTGTACTTCTCTTTATTTGAGAGGATAAAAAAATCATAATAGCTTTAATCGTAAGAAAATATATCTTGGTAAATTGCTTTTACTTGCAAATAACAGAAAACTCAATTATTGATGGCTTAAAAAATAAAGATTTTTAATTATCTCCTACACCCAGATGTCTGGAGGGGATTGGGGGGCGGGGGTGCTGCTGAAGCTCACCTGTTGTGAAAGCCCTGTCCTTCCTATTGCTCCATTTCAGTCTTCAGCGCTATTTTTTTCTTGTGACATTGATTGTCTTCACTTTTTTTCTTGTGATGCTGATTGTTTTTAGACTGGTTGTCCACATTCCCACCAGGAAAAAATAGAAAGGGCAGCAACAACAAACTGGAAAGTCATGCCTGCCCCTTTTTACAGAAAAATTAAAGCTTTCCGGAAGTCTCCCAACACACCTTGCTTCTAGGTCACATGACCTCCTGCAGCTGTAGAGGCCAGAAGCATAGTATTTCACAAATGGGAAAAGGTTTTTCATGACTGAGAGCCAGTGGTTCTCAATCCGAACCAGATTCATCCAGGGAAATTAAAAAAACACAGATACCTGGGCTTCATTCCCAAGGGTTCTGATTATACGTATATGCATGTATCAATATATAGATTCTGACTATTATATATAATTATTATATTATATAGATATTATATGCACACACTATTATACATATATATTTTCACATACATAGTGTAAATATATATTTATTATATATTACATATTTTAATTAAATTTAAACATATATGTTAACTGTACAGGTGATTCCACTGTGCAGCCAGGTTGCGAACCACTGGTGTAGACCACATACGGTCATACCATGATACCACCTGAAACAAAGCTGGGACTCAGCAAGCAAGACGGGGAAAAATAACAGGATAAGGATTAACATCCTGTGGCAGACACGGCTGGAAATTCTTTGCTCATGAAGCCGGGAAGATGCAGCTGGATTTGGGTGTGTGTGGACACAAGCTTAAAATGATCGGTGTCCTCTGCTCTCTCCCTTCCTCCTCCATCTCCCTTCCCTCTCCTCTCCCTCTCACCTTCCTCTCTCTCCATCTCTCAGCCTCCTACTTTGTTTATTCCTTCCCTTCATCTCTTCTCCATCCCTAGCACATCTTTATAACTCAGGTTAGATCATTATAACCAGGATTATTTCTTACAGAATCAAAACAGATTCTCCGGTCATTGGTTGAATGCTTCCAGTGACAGAAGTCTCACTGCCTTACACAGAGTTACTGCATTAAGACAATGGGAGTTATGCTCTGCACTAAGGCACCAGCCCGAGGTAGTGGGTGGGGGCTGGGTTGTGTCAGGCGTCGGGCCAACTAGGAAGAAGCACCCTTTTTTCTAAATCACATGAAGATGCCCTACGGGCTAGCAGGGCCCATGGTGTTATGACGTACCTTTCTCACTGTGACATGACTGTGGCTGTATGAAGTCCTCTTTTAAGATGGGACAAAATTACCCTCCTCAAAGATTCCATTCAGTGATCCATTTGACGGTTTGAAGCTGCCTGGAACACATTTGCTCCCTCCTCTGCGCTCCCCATGGCATCTTTTCTCTTCCAGCTTTCTTAGCCTTGGCTCCCCCTGGACGTCCTGCTTCAACATGACTCCGACGTCCCTCTGCTTTCCCCCTTGCTCGCGTTCAGATACATTGTTGGGGGGCCCTCTTAGGCTGCAGCACTGTAGCCTGAGCATTGTAAATGGGAGAGTCGGCCTAGAGAGGGGGTGACTTTATCGTCCTTGACAGGCAGAAAGAGGATGTGGAAAACCAAAGCCCCCACTCGCAGAAACCACCTTGCTGCCGGCCATGATGGGGACAGACGCGGGTAGGCACAAGAACAGGCAACGGGGTTGAAGGTCATGGAAGCCAACAGAGAGAAGAATTTCAGCGATAGGGTGATGACCGCCAGTGCCCCGTGCTGTTATGCGCTGGGTAAGAGAAGCACTGAAAGTGCTTAATGGATTTGGAAACCAGTCATCAGCGACCTTCGTTAGATAAGCTTCTCTTACTGGATGGATGACAAATAAGGCAGGAGAGACAGCAAGTGCAGAAGAAAAGAGAGTGTGCAGATGGCAGTTATGGGAGAATACAGTCCAGCAGGTGGTGGTCAGGGAATGGGGTGGGGGTGTGTTCTTAAGGATGGGAGAAGTGTGAGTATGGTCACAGCCTGAGCAGAAAGAGGAAGTACATAGTGAGAGGCTGAAACCCGGGAGCAGGAAGAGATTTGCTGGAGCTCCGTTCTGGGAGGCTCACCGGGAATAGGTGGAGGGATTGGCCTGGAACAGGTAGACTAACACATCTCCCTCAGAGCCTGAGGGAAGGAGTATTAGCACAGATGCAGAAAAGTGGAAAACTCCTTTGAAATGAAGACACAGAAAGGTTTGAAGAGATGGCTTTTAGAAAATGAAGCAATCTCAGTGCTAATGGGTCCATCCCTTTCTATTTTCCCTTCATGGAAAGTTTATTGCATCCTGCCAACCCAGCATTGTGGATGCCGAGAAAACAAAGCCTGCGGACTTTGGACAGAGATGGCCCTGGTTTTCATATGGTGGCTCTCCACCACCACCACCACCACCCAGACCCACAATGCACGTCGGCGAGGGATTGGAGAGAACCTCTTTCCTCACAGTCCACCACTGCCTTTAAATCTCTCTGTATGTTCTCAGTCCCCTGATCCTTTTGCCAAAGCTGCACAGGAGAGCACAGCTCACTGGGATGGTCAGATGTGGGAAGAGAAAAAGGAATCAGAGATAAATCATGTGGGGAAGAAATAAATGATCTTAGAGCATTTGGCCTAATTCCCCTTTCTGGAAAGAACTGTGTTTGTTTGGAAATAATTTCAAGACCTCTCTACAGGTGTGAACAGGGAAACCCAGAGGACACAAGCAGGAGAGCCTAGTGGAATCGTGAATTGCACACTGGAGTGGAATGAGTTCTGACGTTTGGGTGTGGGGAGGAGGGAAGTCTGAAAATGCCTCAGCTGTGAGAGGGAGAAGTGAGATGAAAGCACCATGAGGGAAAGCAAGGTACGTAAGCCCCCCAAAAATATCTGAATAAAAAGAAAAACTGAGTTGGAGGTAGGAAGTGAGGTTAAGTCCCTAACTTCCTGGTGACACTTTGTGTGATTGTCAGATGGTGTATCTGACCGGCCCAGTTGCTTTTGACATCCTTAAAGCCAAGGTCCAAGTGTTGGCGATTCTACGCCCACTGGCTATCTCTGTGCCATGGTTGTTCCAGGTCTCGTGGAACCTGAAGCTTATATGATTTGGGGAGGGTCTTTTAAGAAAAAGAACACAAAATTTACTAATGGAAAATTAAGTAAATTAATTTAAAAGTGAATATTTATTTAAAATGAGGAAACAGGGGCACCTGGGTGGCTCAGTTGGTTGAGCATCTGACTTTGGCCCAGGTCATGATCTCACAGTTCATGGTTTGGAGCCCCATGTCAGGCTCTGTGCTGACAGCTCAGAGCCTGGATCCTGCTTCAGATTCTGTGTCTCCCTCTCTCTCTGCCCCTTCCCTGCTTGCACTCTGTCTCTCTTTTAAAAATAAATAAAAGATATTTTAAAAATTAAAAGAAATTTTAAAAATTAAAAAACAAAAAATAAAATGAGGGAACAAATCAAATTAAAATTTAAAAAAATCTCAAAATCCAGAAAAATCATTATATGAAATGCCTGAGACACCGCTATCAATCTTCTTGTATTTCCTATATTTTCTCTTTGATACCCTTTTCATATGACAACGATTTTCATAAGATCATTTTCCTTTCAGAGAGCAAAAACATAATTCAGTCTTTCTTCTAGTATGATTGATCAAACTTCTTTATTTTCCAGAATTCACAGAAGTTTATGTTAGTTTCCCAGCCCCTCATTGGTCATGTCTGATAAATTCTTCAGACTCTTTTTTCTTTCTGGAAACCTTTATCAAGTTTCTTATCAAGTTTTTGCTCTAAGGATTCAGGGCCTCTTGCATTGCCCTGTGCAGTACTATTTCTGCACACTCTCTGAACTGACAGTACTCACTCACTGATTGGCTGCTGATGCCTTTGTTGTAGAGGCCCCACACTTTTGGGTCACAGCATTGGGTGAGTCAGTACTGTGGGCAGTAGCGATATTCCCAGAAGCCATTCCTGTACCAGAGATGGCTAGCAATAACTGAATTTTACTGGGGAAGTAACTGTGAATCACAGACAAAACCCACTAAACCCAAATCTCAACTCATCTGTCCTTTGGGTGGATGCCCAAAATGCCTGTGGCTACCATATGTAAAGGCAAGGGCGGTGGAGGGCAAATTGGAGTGGAAAGAGACCAGGGTCTTAGAAGATGGCTATTAAAAAGTCATCCGTGCAATTCACAAAAACATGTGACCAGTACGCAGGGAAGTGCCAGTGAAAGTCAGGGTCCTGAAGCCTCCTGAACTTTGTCAGATATTGGGCACTCAGTGAATGAATACACATGAAAGGGAAGGAAAGGAAGAGGAGTGAGCAGGAAACATAGCACTCTTGCCTGAAAAGAAGGAGATTCCTGACAGTACTGGTTGTTGGTGAAGTATCATCAGTACCCCAGCCTGACCTCAGCCGGAAAATTCTCTTTGCTTGGCCACTAGGGCTCCTGGCCTCCTGGGTAGGCTGCCTGTGTTCCTCCCTCCTCTTTACCCCTAACTGTCCTAGCCACACAAAGGGCTATATTCTCATCACTGTAGCAGGAAGTTTGCCAATCACCAAGCTTCCCTGTGTGCCTCTTTGATTTGCAACATTTAAAGGGCATGAAGAGATACATTCAGAGGCAGGCTTTTAAATCTGAAGTTACCCTAGTGTGAGTCCCAACTGAAACATCCTCACTGGCAGTAACCGCTGAGCACAGCTGGGCGGATGGCAGCTTTTGCCCTATAAAACATTTGATACTTTGCCAATAAACTATAAAGAGGAAAAGAAAGCCCCTGTCTAGTTGGAAGTTACAGGGCAGCTTTGGAATGCGCTGACCAAAGCAAAATGTGCCGCTTGTTCCTTCAGAGTATAGTACCCCAGCCCTGCTGCGAACAAGAGCGTATTTATCAGTAATTCAGGCCTCTGATTGAATCGCCCACTCAGCAAAGCCACTGGGATTTCAGGGCCTGCCCCAGTCCCTCCCTTCCCCACGGGGGCTGCGTGGTTAAGGGAGGTCCCAGGGTCCACTGAGGCTGTCCAGCCATGGATGCCACCCCGACCACCCTCTACTCCACCTCTTTGTGGCCCTGTCACTGGTGCTACGACCTGGCCTAAGAATGAGCGTCCGCCGCCATTACCGTCATTCTTCAGAGCTGTTTCTTCCCTTGCATCTCTGTTCTCCCTCTGACAAGGATCCCCAGAAGGAAGTCTCTCCAGCCAGGGAAAACACCCGCTCTGCCAGACTTCAGGGGGTCTGGAAACCTACTGAGAACAGTTATTTATAAAGCTTACCAAAGGTAAATGCCCGTTCTGATTTTCATATCCATTCTTGGCAAGCGTAGGTCATGTTTTCCAGGGCCAAAGTGGAAGACAGTTGAACGGTAGCATCCAGTATCAAGTGCAAAAACATGATTTCTCCCTGCCAACCCACAGACCTACAAAAATTCCAAGGCAGGAGTCAGACCTCCTACTTTAGGAGGAGTTTCTTGGAAACCCGTGGAACCCACTTGAGGCCATCCTGTGGTATCCATTTTACCTCAGGGTGAAGCTCCACTCACTCTTTCTCCCAAGGAGGACTAGGAGATCTTATGCAAAAAGGATTCTGGGAAGTTCTGTTCTCCCTGAGTTGCTTATTTTGAGTTCCTCTAGAACCCTCAGACAACTATTTGAGTGAAGTAGTTTACTAAAGTGATGCTCCCAGAAACACTATCAGAGAGGGGAGCATGGGTGGCTCAGTCAGTTAAGCGTCTGACTTTGGCTCAGGTTATGATTTCATGGTTCATGAGTTCAAGCCCCACATCCAGCTCTGTGCTGACAGCCTAGAGCCTGGAGCCTACTTCAGATTCTGTCTCTCTCTCTCTGCCCCTCCTCCATTCATGTTTTGTCTCTCTCAAATATAAATAAACATTTAAAAAATATCTTAAGAAACATTTATCAGAGGATTAGGAGGAACTTGACGGAGGAACAAGGGGGAGAAGAAGGGGGGAAATGGTGGGGGCAAGGGAGAGAGGCAAACCATGAGAGACTCTTGAATGCTGACAAAAACTGAGGACTGATGGATGTGGGGGGGAGGGGGGATGGGCATGGAGGAGGGCAGTTCTGGGGATGAGCACTGAGTGTTACGTGGAAACTAATTTGACAATAAACTATTCGTAAAAAAAAAAAAGAAAAAAGAAAATAAAGGAAGAGACTTCCCTCTATTTGTAAAAAAAAAAAAAGAAACATTTATCAGAGAAGAGGGAGGTCAATAAAAGGCATGTTATGAAGCAAATTACCATTGTGGGAGACCGGAGTTTAATTCCACTCAGACCCAGTATGGAATATATACCTTAGAGTTATTCCATTCCATCCGAGGTCTTTATCTATCCATTTCCATCAGCCATTGGTTGAGTGTTAATTCCAGTCTTTCTTTCCATGTGGATGGAGTGGGCTCCAGCCACTGGGGAAAGCAGAAAATCAGGTGCTGGCAGTTGCGAGTCCAGCCAGTGAGCACAGACATGGTATGCACAAGGTAATAGGGGTGGGACACTGGCATTGGAAACCACAGATCCCCAGGTGGACAACCAGAACCTCCTCGTGATCGATAAGGAGATCCACAACCAAGGAAAAGCACTTTGCTTGATCTTCAGAGTGGGAGGCTAATTTGTATGGGAGCCCTGAGTGATCTGTGCTGTAAGGAGCCGCTGAGAATGCAGCGACTGGACCAGTCCTACATCCCTAGGCCACTGGGCACTGATAAGAGGAAGGCAGGGAGCAAAACAGAACTGGGGTCAGAAGGAAGGGAAACTGAAGCATAAATCTCCATTGCTCTATAAAGATATTATCACCCTGTAGGTGTTTCAGAAATATGCGGGTCTTTTAAAGATGGCTGTCACCATAATCGGGGAGGTGCTACTGGCACTTAGTGGGAAATACTCAGAAATGCCAGGTGGTCCTACACAATGAAGAATTGTCCAGCCTCCCCCCAAATCCTATCCCTTCACACAGTCTCATGAGTGAAAAACTTACTTATAAATATCTGAGTCTGTAGCCTAACTTCATTTCACACATAAACTCAAAGACTCCTTTGCAGGATTTAAATAGAGAGCAGTTTATCCAGAATAATGCAGCTTTTCTTTTTTTTTAATGAAGAGAAGGCTACATTTTATTTTGTTCAGAACTCTACTGAGAGTTGTACAAAAATGAAAAAAAATAAAAATGTTCGTACAAGAGTTTAGAAAAGCACATCACTCTCAGCTAGTGATAGAGCGTTTGAATCACCATTTCAACATCCCTGACTGAGCCAGCTTGCATTTGCAGTGCTCCCATTCAGGATAATAATAATTTTATTAATCATTCTATAATAATTTTATTTATTTATTTTAAATAATTTTATTTATTATTATTTTAATGTTTATTTTTGAGAGAGACAGAGTGTGAGTGAGGGAGGGGCAGAGAGAGAAGGAGACACAGAATCCAAAGCAGGCTCCAGGCTCCACCTGTCAGCACAGAGCCTGGACGTGGGGCTCAAACTGACGAACTGTGAGATCATGACCTGAGCTGAAGTTGGAGGCTTAACCTACTGAGCCACTCAGGTGCCCCTATTCAGGTCATTTGATATAGCTTCCTTATATCTTTTTATGTGCCAGTACATCTACATATAGAAATACATATTATTCTACTGTACATTACTTCTCTTATTTCTCCTTTATCTTACACCTAGACTTGTAGATGTATTTCTAAAAGTTGTACATGTAGGCAAGTTATATTTTCTGTGAATTTCATATGAAAATAAAGTTTTACAAAATATCTGTAATAAAAAAGGAGCTTGGATCTGGTTGGGCTGAGACTCACTGCCCTAAGCTTATCAGATAAATACCAGGAAATGCAAGTGAGGTGAGGTGAGGTGAGGACCAGTTATTGCCATCCTGATTTCCTCCTTCACCCTGCCTTGTGTTGACCATCTCTGGAGTGTGCCTTCAGATTTTGGTAGCTGCTTTTTAAAGGCCATGGATAAATCGGATAACTTCCAGACAAGAGTGGCTAAGGTAACAATGGATCTGAAAACCTCCATGCTACAACCTCCACTCCCCCACCCCTGGGAAAAAAGAGAGAGAGAGAGAGAAGAAAGAGGGATTAGAGGCATTTACCTTGAAAATGAGCTTTAGGAGGGAGCAAAGGTAGACCAATCACTTAATTTAGAAAGGGCTGACCTGAGGCAGAGGGTTCTAGTGGGAGAGAGGGGAAAGCTAGGGCCAGTGGTCACATAACTGGAATGAACACTTGCAAATACGGTCACTTTTTTTCCCAATTAAATAATCAAAAAATTCTCCCTTCCTTAGCCTCTTAGATGAATTATTTCCTGAAGGTCCAGTATTTCTTTCCTGAATCTTCCTTTAATTCTTCTGTCTAAGGATCAAATTCAAACTGGGGTCTTTTAGGCTTGCAGTCAAATGGAGACCAAGCCGAGGGCCTGAATTCCTCTCCTGCTGTTGCGTCTTGCTACCACATGGTGGCACTGTTGAAGACAGCCGGGCAGAGTACAAACATTGCTGCGGGCCAGCTGCGGAGTTGACAGTACTGATTGCCACGGTTCTCTGAGGGAAGATAACCTTAACCTAGAGGAACCCCATATTTTGGCCCTAAAGTGTTCAATTTTTAGCGTTTGCTCTTTCAGCTTAAACACCCAGCCACTTTGCAAGGAACAAGCCAGCCCGGTTTACACTGTGACTGGTGTCGGTGCATGGCACTTTTCCTCTTGAACTCTCAAAATACAGAGTCTCATTCTCCCCATTTCTCAGACCATTTGCTTTCCTTTCTACAGTTCCCACCTCATTTCTATTCCTGTCTGTTCTGTGTGGTCTGTTTGTCTTACTGCACAATTATAGTTATATAATAATTATAAGCCTGGCAAAACATCTCGAGCGAGCACCTACCACCATCAATTCAAAGTCGGGGGCAGATTTTAACATAAGAAAGAGCTTTTAAAATCCAGAGCTCTATAATGTCTGCCTCAGGAGATGGTGAGCTCTTCTCATCTCCAGAAATACTTAGAAGAGGCTATTTGTACAACCCTCAGACCAATATTCCAACAGGCATGCTGCTATCATGATGGGGCTCAGAGAGGACAAAGCTTGCCTCTATTAACTGCCCAAACCCCCAAACCCCCAAATGTGCCCACGATCACAGTTTTCCCTCTTTTGTCGAAACTAATGAGTCAGGATTCGAGTAATGTTTTTCTGTGACTCTAAAACCATTTTGCTTAATGAGGTACTAAGTCTTTATAATTAGGCCCAGAAGGAAAGGAGGACGTGGCCCTTAAGAGCAATAATTATTTCAGTTATTTATGGTAATAAAAAATTGAAAATAGGAATTCTTCCTCAGAATGCGACTATTTATTCTTTTACATATTGCCTAACAGGCAATTACCCTATTAAGGCAGCGTTTTGTTGCTAAAGACATTAATTGAAATGTAAATTAAATGTAAATCAGCTAATTAAATTGATCTGTAATGAACTTGTCAGGCGGGCCTCTCTGATCAGATGCATTCCACTAATAAACAAGCCGCGCTGCGGCCCAACACAAAGCTGGGGCAAAGGAGGCCTGAGCCGTCCCCCACCAGCCACTCTGATGAAGACGGGAGGGTCCACGTTACCCAGATCTTCAGGAAGAAAGGAAACAGCTCAGTCAAGGCCTCAGAAACATTTTCCTCTGAAGATTTTCCTTATGATACTCTCTGGGCCTCTCTTCATGGTTTCAGATGCAAAGGCCAGAAAATTCAACAGAAATTGAGTCTGGTGAATGGAATACCCGGAAGCAGGATGAGTTTGAGAGCCTCCTTCAGGGATGCAGCTCCATCTCCCTCTGATTCTTTCATCTGTGTATTTCTCCCTGAGTTGGCTTCATCTTTAGATTGATTTCTTCGTGGATTACATACTTATCGCATGCGGGGCTTGGGTGGGGAGGGCTGTTGTTTCTACAGTTACTGAAGAGAGACGTTGAGGCTTGTGCTGGTTGACCTAGGGCCGCTTTGCAGCTGGTGTGCACTGGTACAGCTGCATCTGTTGTTAAAATAGTGAAACACTTCCATATGTTGGGGAGTAAAAACATTTCCCTCTACCCTTCAAGGGTCTTCTGGCTGGTCTAAGAATTAAATCGACATGAGACAGATTAACAGTAGAAAAATAAATAAAAGCTTAATAACATGTATACCTCCTGTATACATGGGAGGGACCCAGGAAAACCGAGTGACTCTGCAAAATGTCTAAAGACAAAGAAAGGTGTTGGGGGATGAGGTGGAGAGTCAGTTTTGAGAGATTACCGGGAAAAGCACAATAAACCAGAGTACAGTTGTTATGCAGATTTAAGCCCCTGCCTCCTCCACTGATAAGAGTTTCTAGAGATTTAGTTATCCTTTTCTTTCTGGTATAGTGAGAGAGACACCTTCACTAATAAAAGTTTCATTCAGATACATAAATGTCTCTTACAAAAAAGGTTAACTTCTGCTTTGTTTTCAGAGCTTCTCCTGTGTTTGCGATTTCCTAAAACTAACCAGCTTAAAAAATTCCTATGCCAAAAAATAATTACTACTCAAAAGAGATGCAAGTTGGGTGGCAAAATTTGCTCCTCTACATATGCCATTGGTAAACAGCTCCTTTCCCAATAACTGCTTCCCGCATACATGTCTCTCCCTACCTGGACTCTCTGGCTCTTCCCACAGAACTCCAGACTTCTCCATGATTTAGCAGGGAAAGGATTAGTGCCTGGTATAAGAAGGGGCCGGCTGCTTGTTCAATATTTTGAAAAATTTCCCCATATTGGATCATTTCCAAACCCATTCCTATGATTAGGGCAATTCTATTTACTGATTAGCTACACCCCTGAATTTAACTATACCCCCTGTGGCAATAGGAAGAATTTTTCTTGATTAGTTGAGACTCTAGAGCAGTGGTACTCAAACTTGAGTGTACAGAATTTCCTTGAGGGCTCGTTAAAATGCAGACTGCTGAGTCCTACTTCCTGAGTTTCTGATTCAGGCTTTGGTCCTGAGACTACAATTCTATCAAGTTCCCAGATGAAGTTGCTGCAGCAGGACTAAGGACCACACTTTGAGAACCACTGCTCTAGACCTTTGCTATCCTTGGGAGAATTGAGAGCATTGCCATTCAACTCATTTTCTGTGTTGGGTAGTTCAAATGAGGAATATGATTGAGGAAGGCTGCTCTAGCTTAGGGGTCAGCAAACTATGGGCCACAGACCTACCACATGATTTTGTAAATAAAGTTGTTTTGGAACACAGGATGTTCATTTGTGTATGGATTGTCTGTAGCTGCTTTCATGCTACATTGAGAGAGTTGAGTAACTGGGATAGAGATCTTATGGCTTGAAAAGCCTAAACTATTTCTTTTTCTTTTTTTTAAAAAAATGTTTTATTTATTTCTAGGAGAGAGAGAGAGAGACAGTGTGAGCAGGGGAGGGTCAGAGAGAGAGGGAGTCACAGACTGAAACAGGCTCCAGGCTCTGAGCTGGCAGTCAGCACAGAGCCCGACGCGGGGCTCGAACCCACGAACCACGAGATCATGACCTAAGCGAAAGTCAGACGCTTAACCAACTAAGCCACCCAGGCGCCCCAAGCCTAAACTATTTCTAATTGGCTCTCTCATAAAGAATTTTGCCCATCCTAGACTAATCAACACCCACTACTAGAATTGAAAGTGGGGGTAAATCATCCATTAGCCTGGCTGCTACACACCTGAAGACACATGAAATGTGATGTGGGGAGCAAAGGCAGAGAGAAATGCAGATAAAATTAAATTTCCTTATAACCTGCAGCCCATTGACAAATACTTGAAACAGCAGAGCAGGACATTCCTTCAGGAATTCTCTACTGTCTTAATGTTAATGCCTTGCTAGAGGGAAGAACAACCTTAGCCTGATGGTAGCTAGGCTTCTAGGATCCTGTGTTTTCTTTAACATATGAAAGTCCTTTTGGAAACTCCCCCTTGCCTTTACCTCCCAGACTCCCAAGTATGTAATCAGTCTCTCCTCACAATCCCAGGGAGGTTCTTAATGCCTAAGGTCCTGTCCTCATACTTTAATCAAATCACCTTTTTGCACTGAAGACATCTCACAAATTCTTTCTTGGCCTGTTGGCTCCAAACCCTAACGCTTTAAACCACATCAAAACGAATGGAAAGAAGGCCGCCCAGGTGGCTCAGTCAGTTGAGCACCACACTTTGGCTCAGGTCATGATTGAATTCAAGCCTCATTTTGGGCTTTGCTCTGACAGAGTGGAGCCTGCTTAGGAATCTCTGTCTCCCTCTCTCTTGGCCCCTCTCCCACTCGCGTGCACTTTCTGTCTCTCTCAAAAATAAATAGACATTTAAACAAGGGAATTGAAAGAAAACACACCATGTCCACGATAGTCCTCATCTATTCAATGGGAATAATAATTCTTGCTGTAAAGAAGGTTATTATTGAGGCACGTGGGTGGTTTAGTTGAGTGTCCAACTTTCGCTCAGGTCATGATCTCACAGTCCTTCATGAGTTCGAGCCGCACACAAGGCTCGCTGCTGTCTGCTCAGAGCCTGCATCGGATCCTCTGTCCCTGTCTCTCTCTGCCCCTCCCCCACTCACACCCTCTCAAAAAAAAACATTAAAAAAAACGATTTATTATTTTGGAATCAGATGACCAAGTTTATGCAAATATTAGCAGAAACAAACAGGTTTATTTAGTGTCAAGAATACAGGTATGAAGTGTAGCATTTTTTAGTATAGTACCATTGGCTATCTGAGAGACCCTTCACCAACAGACCGAACTCAGCTACATCTACAAATATAAAGTCTCTCAAGGTGTAAGCTGAAAGAATTAAGGGTCCCCAGGAAAAGAAAGTTGAGACGAAGATTTCTTGACAGAAAAGAAGTGATTTTAGGCTCCCAGCTATCTTCCCTATCTATGCCTCACAGGCTGTACTTGCCTAAGCACAACTTCCTAGGAGCTGTCAGAATTACAAAGAGATGCAAAAACCTCAGTAGTTAAGGATTTTAAGGAAACAAAGGGAATGCAAAAACTAACAGTCTCTACCAGGCCAGGAAATAGCCTATCCATATCAGACACAATAAATCAGTGGTAAAACTCCCAGTGCTGTTTTAAAACTAAGCAAGGCCCTGCATTCTTTACGACAGATAATGAGCCCAGGACCCCATCCAGTTTATACTGACTCTCAGAACATGCCTCTAACTCTTTCCCCTCATCCAATGTTACCTCTACCTCATGATACTGCTAAAGTCTTCCCCCAAGGAGGCACAAACCTCATTAACTTAACACACAATGTATGGATAGGTATGCATCCTTAACATGAACTCGAGACCTTCTGCCCACCTCTACAGGGGATGACAAAGCTCTCCTTTCTGAATATTCATCCTAAACCCTAAATAAAAAGCACCCACTCACCCCTGCATGGGGAGTCATGGCTTTGGAAATTATTCCCCCATGATCTCCTTATTTGTTGCAAATAAAGTTTCCTTTGATACAACAACTCTTCCAGGTATAGTCTCCACCTGTAACTCACCAAGGAGCGAACTTATGTTAGTTTGGTTACAAAAGTCCAGGGAACCTAAGAACTTCTCCCAGGCTTCTCCTATATATCAGGTTGTGGGGAGTGAGACACAATGGTTCTTATCAAGACAAGACATATTCATTCATTCATTCATTCACTCACTCAACAAGTATTTACTGAACACTGACTTCAAGTAAAAACTTTTCAAGGGACTAGAGATTCGGCAGTGAACAAACTGGATCATACTATGGTAAAATTGACCAGCATTTGAGCTTTGCCCGTGCCCATAGAGCTTCTAATCCATCTTTCAGTTGCCACCCCTTTTTAAATCTTTTTCTTTTATATAAAATGTAACCCATTCTTATAAAGAAACAGAACATTTCCAGCATCCCAAGAGCAGCCTTAAAACCTCTCACCCTTATGATTCTTGCATCTAACATTCTCCTCTCCTTAGAGGTAACCATTATCCTGACTTGTGAAATCACTGTCTTGCTTTGTTTGGTACTTTTCCCACCTACATATACCAACCTAAATTAATTTAGTCTTCCCTGTTTTGTAACTTTATGTAGATATAATCACACATTAGGTAATTTTTTTGTCACTTGGTGCTTTCAATGGGCAATATGTTAAGATTCATGCATATTTTGTGAGTATATGGAACATACTTTGGTATATTCCATATATATGGAGTATATGGAGTATATTTTGTGAGTATATGTGGAATAGCATTTCGCCATGCAGATATGCCACATGTGAGATATCCATTCCACAGTTGGTGAACATTTGGGGTGTTTCCAGCTTGAGGCTATGGTAAAAAATATGCTGCTGTGAGCATGCTTGCTCATGCCTCCTGGTGCACTTCGGTGTGAGTTTCTGTAGGGTATATACCCAGAAGAGCGATTGCTGGGTCACAGCATAAGAATAACCACAACTGTATTACATAAGGCCAAACTGGTTTTCAAAGTTGTCCCAATTGACATGCTGACTTAACAGTTGGAGAGCATTTCTATTACTCCATATCCTTGCCAACACTAAATATTATCAGACTTTTTAAAAAGTTTATTTGAGAGAAAGTGTGTGTGTGTGTGTGTGTGTGTGTGTGTGTGTGTGTGTGTGTGTGTGAATGAGCAGAGGAGGGGCAGAGAGAGAGGGAGAGAATCCCAAGCAAGCTCCATACCTTCAGCATAACTCATGAATTGTGAGATCATGACCTGAGCCAAAATCAAGAGTCAGATGCTTCACTAAACTGGGCCACTCAGGTGCCACAATAGATTTTATCAGACTTAAATTCTTGCTTATCTGGTATGTGTGTTAAGAGTCATCTCATTTAATTTTCAGCACCATATGTCTGATTACAAATGAGATTCAGCTTTTCATATGAGTTTTGGTCATTAGATTTCCTTCTCTGTGAATTGCCTATTTAATTAAGTCTTTTGACCATTTGTTTACCAGGCTGAAGTGCCCCTTGCCCCTCCAGATCCACTCACAACTTCTTCACTGTGCTGCATGTTGCTAGAGGCTGGCCCGGATGGAGCAGCAAGGAGCTCCCAATCCTCTGACTTCAGCCAGTGGGGAGCATTGGAGGGATGCAGCAGAGGGAAGTTGGGGTACTTAGTTCCCCAATTCTCTCTCTGCAGAGTCACTCGGGGCCAAGACCACAGTTCCTGGCAGGCAGCTGTCTCTAATAACTCTTTCCATTTCTGCGTTCTAAGAGCTGTTACTTCTCCATGTCCTTATGGACTTAGAGGGACAATTTGTGGTGTCCCTACACCCTACTCTCAACTCTGTAAACTGTCCGTTTATAAGGCTCTTCACAAATTTACCAATATGAATTTGCCAGTTCTGTCCCAACATAGATGATTATCATTTTATGAGGAATTTTCAGGTGTTCTTTATTGTGTTTTGGATTTACTCTTTTTTGGTTACACGTGTACAATTATCTTGTCCCACTCAAACTCTTTTCTTCATAGGGGCTTGGAAAAAAGCTATTATAAAATAAAACACAGATATAGAAAATTACATAAAGTAAGGAAGAGCTTAATGGATGGTTTTGAGGCAAACGTCCTCATGAACACCATCAAGGTCAAGTAATAGAATTTTACCAGCTAACTCAAAAGCCCTCCATGTACTCTGTCTCAATCAGTCTCTTCCTTCCCATCTCAAAGTAACTGTTATCTTTAATTTTTATAGTTATCACTCCCTTGCCTTTTTAATAATTTTATCACTTAGGACGAAACCCTAAATAATACAGATTAGTTTTGCCAGTTTCATAACTCTTTATAATCTAAATTCTTTCCCTCCTCCCCTACCTTTATACATGTAATTTATTCATGGAAGGGCCTACGTTGTTTGGCTTTTAAGTGATGTAAGTCTGGCTTTTACCTGCTTCCTCATGTACAGGTAAATATGTTACTTTGTCCTCTGTATTTCATTGAAATTGGTAGTTGAATCAAGGGGCTTTATCAAATTCAGGTTAAATTTTTTTTTTTTTTAAATTTAAGGGGTGGTGTATTCTTTCAACAGAAGGCACATAATGTCTGATTTTCTCTCCTTTTGACTTGAGCACATTTTCCAGCTCACATAGAAAGACAAGATGTATTTTTCATTTCTTCCCCCTATTTACCAGTTTTCAAGATAATGAGTTTTCTGGGGCACCTGGGTGGCTCAGTTAGTTAAGTGACTTCAGCTCAGGTCATGATCTCACAGTTTGTGCCCCATGTAGGGCTCTATGCTGACAGCTCAGAGCCTGGAGCCTGCTTCGGATTCTGTCTCTCATTCTCTCTCTGTCCCTACCTCACTTGTGCTCTGTCTCTGTCTCTCAAAAATAAATAAATGTTAAAAAAAATTTTTATGGGGTCCGTGGGCTCAGTCGGTTAAACGTCCGACTTCAGCTCAGGTCGTGATCTCACAGTTAAGTGGGTTCGAGCCCCATGTCGGGCTCTGTGCTGACAGCCAGCTCAGAGCCTGGAGCCTGTTTCAGATTCTGTATCTCCCTCTCTCTCTGCCCCTCCCCTGCTCATGCTGTGTGTGTGTGTGTCTCTCTCAGAAGTAAATAAAACATTTTTAAAAAATTTTAAAAATTTAAAGATAATGAATTTGCTAAGATAATGAAGTTTCCTATTGTTCTACAAAAGTGGGATAGTTTTGTTTTTTTTTAATGAACTAATAATGTACTTAAACATATTTGCTGTTTTCCAGTCATTATTGTTGTTATCCCACTGAAGCTCAAATTGTCCCTGTGTAACTATTGGTGTGATAAGTTGACTCCTGAGTCCTTTTGACTGGTTCCTAGCAGTATTTAATAGCATTCTTTTCTGTGGTATGACAGATGTTCCCAGCCCATCTACTTCATTTCCTGCCTCCACCCCAGGATTGCCATTTCTCTAAAAAGGACTGATTGCTCTTAGCAAGAAATGGTATTTCAAGACCACAATATAAGCACCGGGGATACTGTTACTGGGTCTGTCATTTTCTAGGTCTATTTGGTGGGGGAAAAAATCCACACTAGATGCTCTTTATCAGGTTTGCTAATAGTTTGCTGAGAGGCTTTTAATTTTTTTGTTTTAATGATGAATAGGTATTGAATTTTTGTCAGTGCTTTCTCTGCATTCATGAAGATGATCGTACAGATTATCTTTTTTATTCTACTAATACAGTGAATTATACTGATTTCAAATGTTAAAAACCAAGTTTGCATTCCAGGCATATACCTGACTTGATCAAAACAGCTCATCTTTTTTATATAGCACTGTGTTTGATTTGCTAAGCTCTCATTAGGGATATTTATGTCTGTATTCAAAAGACATATTGATCTGTAGTTTTCTTTCCTTAAATATCTTTGTGTTGGTTTTGTTAGTTAGTTTGTTTGTTTTGAAATCAGGGTAATATTAGCGGCGTGAATGAATGGAGAAATATTGCTTCCACTTCTACTTTCTAGTGCAGTTGGTGGACAGCTGGTATTATCTCTTCCTGATATGTTTGATAGGATTCACCAGTGAAACCACCCCAGCCTACAGTGGTTTTGTGGCAAGGTTTTTAACTATGAATTTGATTTCTTTAAGAAGATACAGAACTAGTTGTGTGATCCAGTTTTCTCTTAAGCTTTGGTAGTTTATGTTTCTCATAAAATTTTTGGATTTCATCTAGCTTGTCAAATTTATTGACATAAAGTGTTCCATAATATCTCCTTATTATCCTTTATTATTTCAAGAATCTGTCCTCATATCCTCTTCTTCAGTCCTGATATTGATAGTTTGTATCCTCTCAACTTTTCTTTTTCTGATGAGGCTAGCCAGAGGTTTATCAATTTTACTGATTCTTTTCAAAGGACCAGCTTTAGGAAACAAAAAGATTATTCAGTTGGTTAGTATACAGCACCACCAACTGAAGAACATAACTGGAATGCATCCTGAAGGACTAGTGTGATGGGGATTTGGCGGTAGCTGAGTATAAGACTGGATAAGGGAGGTTTTATCAATATGGAGCATTAACCTGTGACTTAGGATTTAGCAACCTCAGAAGACCCCTGAAGCCAGTCCTAATGTGCTGCTTATGGCTTCTTTAGTCTTGAGAAAACACACACACACACACACACACACACACACAGGCACACACACAGGCACACACACATACACTGGCTTGAAGTAAATGAGGAAAGATGCTAGGACTACCCTGGCAGAGTATTGAAAAGGGCCAAAAGGTGTGAAGGAGTGATCAATGCCAAAATGGATATATTATAGAAATCTGAGAACCCGTCAACTGGTTGTGTTACCTATGAGGGCCCTGAAGACTGCCTTCCTTAGTGCAGTAAGAAATGTGCCTGTGAAGGGGTCCCAGCATCCCTAAGTGTTCAGTGTTGGCTATCCTCTGTTGGCTGAGATAACAGTAGGGAACACTGCTATGAAACTGTCCCTAATATTAATGAGCATCACAGAATTCTGGAAGAACAGACCAGGTTTAACACTTGACTATTCAAAGTGAAGGTAGATGTCATTGCATAATGGGCAGCAAAACCACAGTGCTGACTACCTGGTCTTGACCCCCTGGAATTTGTGGCAAAGTAGTGACATGAATGGGCAGACAGTAAGGCTTTTTATTGACTTAAGCAAAAAAGATTGAGAGCACATATGCAGAAGGCTGATGTCAGCTGCCAGAAGGAAAAGTCATGATTTTTCACCCAGTTTCCTGGCTTCAGCCAGTTCTCAAACCCAGAGCTCACTGATGAAAGTTGAAGCCACGTTCCCTTTAGGAAGGATCCCCATGCCACCACTGAAAGTGTTTACCCCAATCTTTCTCCAAAGGGACCCATGGCCATTTTCCAGAGTACTGAATACCAGAGAGTGAGGAGTACTCAGCTCTTTTGAGGGCTGCTAAATACCAGATCTGAACTGATGTATTTCCAGGAAACCCTAAATATCAACATGGCTTCTTAGAGTAGAGGCCTAGGGAAGCTAGGAATAAGTGGAGTTCTCATCCATTTCATGGTAAATCCATTGTAGTCATTTCCCAAGTACATGATTAAGATGGATATACTCAACAGTCTGCAGAAATATCTTGTTTATTTCATGATCTGTGAGCAAGAGTCATTATGGTGGGAAAGGGAAAGTTCATGCTCCCAAGATTGTATCCCACCCCAGCAAGATAATAAACCTAAAGCAATACTGCTTCTAGCGGAATGGCAGATCCCAAAAGATATAGTAGTCCTCATCATATTCCACTTTAAGTCACCATGCTGACCCCTGGAAAAAAGAGATCGCTGTGGAGGAAGATGGGTTACTGTAAACATAAGCAAATGATAGTCTAATAGCAGTTGTGCAGGTGTTTACTAGAACACATCAAAACAGCCTCTGGCATTCGGTATGGGCTACAGACCTGTTAACTGTATTCTTTTCATCCCCACCAAAGAAAAGAATCAGAAGCAAGTACATTCACTTAGGACAGCAATGCATATTCAGTCTTGCCTCATAGCTACATTAATGCTCTCATTCTCTGTTACAGTATAATCAGGAGGGGCCCTGAGTGTTTGCACAATCCATGGAATGTCACATTGGTCCACTATATTTGTGACATCACAGTAAACAGACCTAAAGAGCAGAAAATGTCAAGCAGTCTGAAAACCATGGTAATATACATGTGCTGAAGTAGACTAGGCAGCCACAGTGGTTAGTTGTGTTGGGTGTTCAGGGGAAGGCTCTCTGAGGAGAATACATGTAAGTAGCAACCAGGGGAGGGAATAGCTAGTGTAAGAGCTGTAAATCCCAATGAATATAGCATTTTTGAGAAACAGGAGGGCCATTGTGGCTGGAGAACAGAGGACAAGGGGTGTGGGGGGTTAGTGAGTGTAGATGTTTGAGAGATGGTTAGGTTACCCACATCATGTAGGATCATGGGCCCCAAGCTAAGATGTGCAAATTGTAACTGACCCATTTGAAATTTCTTTTGATCTAAGCATAATGGGGAAAAAATGAAGGGCTTTCAGCAAGGAAATGATAATGTCTCAAGTCTGTTCAGGCCGCTATAACAAAATGCCATAAACTGGGTAACTGATAAACAACAGATTTATTTCTAACAGTTCTAGAGGCTGGGAATCAAGATAAAGATTGACCTGAAGATCAAGATCAAGATGTTAGCATATTCAGGGACTGGTGAGAGCCTACTTCTCAGTTCATAGATAGGCTTTCTGGTGGTGTGCTTACATGGTGGAAAGAGACAAAACAGCTCTGTGGGTCTCTTTTGAGAGGGCACTAATCCCACTCATGAGGGGTCTACCCTCAGGACCTAAGCACCTGCCAAAAGCCTCACCTCCTAACTCCATCCCATTGGGCATTAGGTTTCAACATATGAATGTGGGGGGAACACATTCAGTCTGTGGCAGATGATGGGATTTATGGGTTTTTAAAAAATACTTTAAAAAAAATCATCTCTACACCCCATATGAGGCTCAAACTCATGACCCTGAGATCAATGGTCAGATGCTCTACTGACTGAACCAGCCGGGTGCCCTGATTTATGTTTTTAACAAGAGCAGTTTGGCTGTGTGTGAAGAATGGATTGCAGGGGTGTGGAAGTGCAAGCAGGATCTTCTGGAAGGTTTTGCATTCACACAGGCTGGAGATATTGGCGCTTGCTCTGATGGCCATAGTGGAGACAGAGAGGTGGATGGACTAAGGGTATATTTTATAGGGGTATTACTATATTAGGTACCTTCATTAGGTATCAAAAAGGAAGCATCAGGTATAACAACATTTTTGGTCTGAGCAACCAGATGGTAGTGCCTTTTGGATGGATAAGGCAGATTAGATTGAAAGAGGAGGAAACTTGGGGCAGAGTTAAAAAAATATGTGAAAATAAAAAATTCGAAGTCTGAAATGCTTGGTAATTGCCTCACTACATAAATCTGAATTTCTGGGATGGTGGTAGCCAGAAATGAGAATCTGGAATTGTTGGCCCAATTCATGGTGGGTGGTTTTTTTCTTTCTTTTTTTTTTTTTTTAAGGTGCCAAATGGTTTGTTTGTTTTTTTGTTTGTTTTCTTCCAAGATTTATTTAAATTCAAGTTAGTTAACATACAGTGTAGTATTGGTTTCAGGAGTAGAATGCAGTGATTAATCACTTACATATAACACAGCGGTCATCACAAGAGCCTTCCTTAATGCCCATCACCCCTTTAGCCCATCCCCCTACCCACCTGCCCTCCATCAAGTCTGTTTGTTCTCTGTATTTAAGAGAGACTTATGGTTTGCCTCCCTCTCTGTTTTCATCTTATTTTATTCTCATTCACAGGTTTTATTCTCATTCATGAGGTGGAGGAACATATAGACAGACGGAGATGGCACTCTGGTGTCAAAGTGTTTGGACTTTGAAGACAGACCGAAGTGAGTTTGAATCCTCTTTCTACCACTTATTAGGGAAGTGGCATTGGTTATGTCACTCTGTGTCTCCAGCTCCTCCTCTACAACACGGGGACTGCAGTACCTTCCTCTACCTCTCAGGGGTACTGGGAGGATTAAGAGCATATGCGAATCTCCTGGCATCAGTAGCAATAGGGTAGGGACACTGACACCACCATTCATCAGTGAAAGCCACTTGAACTACAGTCTTAGGGCCTAGGAGAAAACATGGCAATTTTACAGACCAAATCTTTGGAACATGAACTCATGTTCCATACTATTAAAAACAGTCTAGGTAAATGCTTATACCAGCCTGGACGAGGGTGGGGCACGATGTAGAATCCTGAGGTAGGTAGTGCCACGTAGGAACGGTTCTGGGCAACTCATTCACACTTATTTCTAGTGGTTGGTAAAGCTACAAAACATCTTCGGCAGATGAACACATATGTGATCTTCTAGAATAAACATGGAGTTTGAAGTCAGGGTTCAAATCTCCAGTCTGTCTTGACCTTACCCTTAAGTGTGAACTTCAGTCAAGTGGGAGGGCTGCAGCAACACGGACTTCGCGTCTGGAACTTCACTGGCATGAGCAACCCACACTGGCTCCTTCGGGATCCGCATATTTAATAAATACGTCAAATGCCATCCTTGTCATTTTTACTTTAATGCAGCTCGTCAGGAGCTTAGCATTGAGGAGCCCTTGAATTTGAAACTTACGGAGCAATTAAACTCCCTCCTGGGAGAATCGAGACTTGGAGACTGTCAGTGCATAGAGATGAGTAATTGCGCATTTGTCTGCCCCTCGCCAGAACAATGGAACACTCCACTGTTCCCCAGAGACTTATGCTGTACTTCAATGAGCCACATGGACCTTGCATATATGTAGTTAAATCTGGGAAACTACTCATCTAATAAACTTGGGGACCGGCTTATCTTCTGTCAATTTCTTTTCATTAGCCATCCTCACGGGAAAGCACTCCATGGCTGCCTGATGTGATTCCTGTCCACCTTATGGGAATGGTCAGTCATGCTGAAGCAACGATGGCCTTGCTGGTAGTCCAAGCACCGACACATCCATGCTGTCATGACAGCGCTTTGAGTAAGAAATGGCCGATCATATTATCCCCATCAGATCCTGGAGCTTAGAGAGATGAAGTGACATGCCCAAGGTCACAGGGAGGCTTTGTTTCTCTGCAAAGCCCAATCCTTAAAGGTAAGGGCTCTGGAATTAGGCACACCTGCATTCAAATCCCCGTTTGGACAGTTATAACCATGTGATTGACCTTAGAGGCTCTGCTCAATGTCCACCCTAATCCCCTTCCCCTCATTGCTGCGGGGAGCACTGCCCAACTTGTGACTGCCAGCACCTGGATTGATGTCC
>NW_027532591.1:1135252-1204034 GCF_008692635.1 Crocuta crocuta
CCCCCCCCCCACCCCCAACAGCAGCCCAGAAGTGATGACAGGGAGAAGTGACAGGGCTCCTTGGGAGCAGCTTCAACCAAGACTGATTGGAGTTGGTGAAAACTACCCAGCTCCCTCATCCCTCATGTGGGGTAATTCTGAGACGTGAGCACACTGGCTTCTCAAGTTTCCCCAGCATGATTAGGTTCTGCTTCTCCACAGTGGCAACTTGCTTGGTAACAAACATGTCATTGGCTGTCCCACCTTCCTCATCTCATTTCCCCATTTCCTTACTCTTACCTTGAGATCTCTTTTTAATTTTTTTTAATCTTTATTCATTTTTGAGAGACAGGGAGAGACAGAGTGCGAGCAGGGAGGGGCAGAGAGAGAGGGAGACACAGAATCTGAAGCAGGATCCAGGCTCTGAGCTGTCTGCACAGATTCCGATGTGGGGCTTGAACTCACCAACCGTGAGATCACGACTGGAGCCGAAGTCGGCCGATCAACCGACTGAACCACCCAGGTGCCCCAAGATCTCTTTAAATAAATCCATTGCACTTAAACCATTGTCTTAGGGTCTGTTTCTGGGGAACCTGAACCAAGACCATAACCTTTGACAGATCACTGAACTCCTCTGGAATCCTCAGTTTCCTCATCTGTAAAAAGAGTCTATATATTACTCAACCACCTCACAGGCTTGTAGGGAAGTTTGAAGGACATATTGCCTATGAAGGGTTTTGTACAGTTCTGTTCAAAATTTATAACAACAAAAAATTGGGAAGTGAGCAAAATGTCCAACAAGAAGGGAATGGGTAAATTAATTAGTTTTTATCTGAATGGAAGAATATTACATAATCAGTAAAAATTGATGTTTTCAAAGAATATTCAAAATACGGAGGATTGTACATGAAAATTATACATTACACAATCTGCTGGAAAGCTCAGTGGGGAAAATATATAAAACTATATGTATAAAATTATCTCAATTTTTAAAAATATATTAAAATACATTAGAAGTTATTTACCTCTTAGCAGTGGTGAGTTATTTTCTTTATGTTTTTTCCTATTTTTCAAATTTTAAAAATTTCTTTTTTTGAGTTCATTTATTTTGAGAGAGAGAGAAAGAGAGAGAGCATGAGCATGGGGAAGGAACAGAGGGAGAGACAATCCCAAGCAGGCTCCACGCTCAGCACAGAGCCAGACACAGGGCTCGATCTCACAACTGTGAGATCATGACCTGAGCCCAAATCAAGAGTCTGACACTTAACTGACTGAGGCACACAGATGCCCCTCAAATTTAAAAATTTTCTAAGTAGACAATGTTATCAGGACAAATGAAATGTTAATTACAGAAATTGATTTTAACTTCAAGATTTCAACTATAATAAAAAACAAAGATGCCTAAAAACAAAATATGTATAAAACTCAAACACTTTGTTTTTGTTTTCCTTTTTCCCAGTCAAATGCACTAGTTATTAAAAGGCAATTCAGCTTTGGTGCAGTATCAACATGGACTGTTAGTAAGAGTAAGGCTTTGCAACGGCCTAATGAGTGTTTAAATCTCAAGTCCTTTGAGTCAAAGCCTCAGGCTTCCAGGTCTTCCTGGGCTCTCCCCATTTTGATCCTGCTCTGAGAGTATTTTTCTTCACAATTTCAGTTCAGCTCTTCTCCTGGCTTCCACTTGTGCTGTAGAGTCTAAGCTGAAGTACAAGTTTGGGGCAACTCCATTAACAGACCAGCATCAATGACCTGTTTGGCCCCATTTGCTAGAGCCAGCTCTAGATTAATTTCTTATGAGGACTTCTTGCCTTACCTGGCCCTGCCCCATGTCGAGCACCCTTGCACACCAAACTCCATCTACACCCAACCTTCCACAACCTCCATTTATCCCCCACATCTGTAGGCAGAACTTATTCTTACAAAGGAGAAAATTGGTCCACCATCCATACATCTGTGCAACCATTTACCTAATCCTTCCATCTTTCCACTCAGCAAATAATCACTGAGTGTGCTACTCTGTGCAAGCACCGTGCTAGATTCTTGGGATGTGGAGTCAACTCAGACGCTGTCCCTACCCAACTCCCCAGCCGTGAGATAGCAAAGACAAGGTGTTCATGCCTCATTTGGCTCTCCTGGGCCCATGTGTAGCAGATGCTTGTACTTTCTTGTCCCACATCTCCTCAGCCCATCTGATTTCAGTGCAGCCATAGTGGACAGTTCTGTGCACTTGGCCAGCATTTCTTTTTTTAAGCTTATTTATTTTTGAGGGGAGTGATGGGGTGGAGAGAGAGGGAGACACAGAATTTGAAGCAGGCTCCAGGCTCTGAGCTGTCAGCACAGAGCCTGACACAGGGTTTGAACTAACCCCAGAAATGTGAGATCATGACCTGAGCCAAAGTCGGACGCTTAACCAACTGAGCCACCCAGGCGCCCCAAGGGGGTGTCATTTAACACCATTTCTAAGGTCCCTAGAGGGACTGGGTCCCCTTTCCCCTCACTGGTAATTAGCCTACTAACACACCCTTTACTGCATTCTCTCCCTGTTCTGTCTCATTTCGCCTTTTCCTTACTTCTGCTTCCAGGGATCAGCTGGCAAGTAAACTGCTTGTTCTCAGTTGCTTGTCCTAGTCTCTGCTTTTGGAAGAGCCCAAAACTAAGGCACCATGGTAGACATTGCTAATGAATATATGGATGAATAAACAATGATATTATAATGAGGGGGAAGGAGGACGCTGCTGGAGGTGGACAAATGACCACCAGCTGAGACCCCGTTACCCCACCATCCACTCATAATGATAGACCATAGCTTCCAAGTATTATGTGCCAGGGTGGTTGCTTGATTGACCACCTTAGAAATACTGAGCATACGAGTAATGTGAATGTGGCAAATAATAATAGCTATCCTTGAAGCCACACTTCCATTTGCTAGGGACTTTGTTCACATCATGTTATTTATTCTTCACAAACCTCCTGTGACCCAGGCATTAATTAATCCTATTTTATAAGTAAAGAAACTGAAGTTCATAGAGGTGGCTCAAGGTCACATGGTGGCGGAGCTGATCTCAGCTGGGTCTGTCAGAAACCAGAGTCTACACTCTTGTACCCACCTCTTTGCACAGGTCTATTACAACACCCAGTCGGGGTCCCAATATTCAAGTTGCTTGGCAAGCAGCTTAAAATGTACACCCTTGAAATCAGGGTGTGCCTTCTCCCTGGGTCTAGGGCCCCCACAGCAGGTCTGTGCAGTGAGTGTAGTAAATAATGCACAAGTCTGTTACTCACTGTTAACCAAGACTTAAGATAAAGCATTGCTTTATTTATTCTGTCTGGCAGCTCAAGCATGCTCCATGGTGTCTATTACACGGTGATGTTAATTAGGTCCGCAGCACTGCACCTTCTGTATGCAAGGTTCGCCGTGTCACCCGCTGGTCTCATCTCTCCAGAGGTGTCTGGTTCAGCATCAGGTCTGAGGGCAGAGAGAATCTTTGGGAAGCGGGCACCACCACCATGCCACTGAGCCAAGTATGAAAATGTAGTACCTAGATATCCTGCCTATAGCATCAGGCTCTAACAACTTGATGTGCTTTTCAAGGTTGCTATAAGACCATCTTTCAGGGTAGGCGATTGGAGGAGGACTCCCTAGAACCCCCAAATGGCAAAACTCCTCAGTGATCACCTACTCCAACAGGCTCATTTTATAGGGAAACTGAGGCTTAGAGAGGGAGAGGGACTTTTCTAAAGTTATGTAAGTGCTAATGGGCTGGAATTAGATATTTTTGCTCCCAGTTCTGGCTCTATCTAATGCATCATTTCGAAGTCCCTGCCGCTTGCCCTCCTCCCCTTCTACTGTATGTAGAATGGGTGCATCCAGAGGATGTTCAGGCGTTGTCGCCACTACAGCCACTTCCCCTGAAGTTCCTGAAGTGAATCCTGTGAATCAGGGGAGTAATCAGTCTTTTTTTCTTTTGTTTTTTTAAAGTAGGCTTCATACCCATCATGGAGCCCAATGTGGGGCTTGAACTCAAGACCCTGAGCTCAAGGCCTGGGCTGAGATCAAGAGTCAGACACTTAACTGACTGAACCACCCAGGCTCCCCAGAAATCTTTCTTTTATTCCATTCCAGAGATAAGATTCAGGCTCAGAGGGCAAAGATGACAGCAGCTAAGTGGGGCTTGAATCCACGTTTCTGGGTTAACACTCTTTCTAACAAACCACTCAGCCTGCCCAAGGGTCAATGAATGAATGGACAAAAGAATGAAAGAATGAATGTTAAACTTCCCTAAAGAGTGAATTTAGGCACACACGATGAGCCAGGCTTAATGTAGCAAAGTTCCCAATCCTGTATATTTGCATTTCAACCAAGTCAGCGTGCCCAGCCCCCTGGAGCTGATCCATGGGCCAGAGCGATGAAGTGTTTATTTCACAGCTGTGGACCCTCCACTCGGACCACCACTCAGTGCTCAGCTTTGCTTAGAGCAGGCCCTCAGTGAGTGTATTTAAAACTGAACAGAAATGAGCATGCTGGAGCCACAGCATTCAGCTCTCCAGGAGAAATGTGGAGAGGTGCTGGGGGAGTTAAGGGAGCAGCCTCTCTCTTCCTAACACCGCATCACACCAGGGTTGTTTTGTTTTGTTTACCTTTAATCAAGGCTGGCCTGAAGAAGGAGAGAGAGAGAAACAGGGACACCAAGGCTGAGATACAGGCAAGAGATCTAAACAGGAGCTCACCTACTGACAGGGTCAGGCAAAGGGCTCTTGGCAAGCCTCCCACCCTGGGGACTGGCCTGGCTGGGATCCACATCAGCCTTCACTGGGATTGGGAAGGGAGGTGGCCTTGACATCCTGCTGGGCGCAGTCCCAGGGAGGCTGGGCCTAGGGGGTGACCCATTAATATGACTGAAATGTTGAGACATTAGACAGAATTTCAAACAGAAACTTAACCTAGGACCTCTGAGTAGGAGTTGATGTAAAAATGTGCTTAGAATCTGCAATGATATGTCACTCATACTCAGTAAAGCACACATAAACATTCACAACTATGAAAAAACCATGCATTTTCATACCCAGACATAAAAAATTTACTTATAAAAGCTGTACACACAATATAAATATACAAGTGTACACACACACACACACACACACACACACACACTCAAATCCTACCTAATTGGTTTCTCTCTTTCACCTCTCCCAGCCTCTCTCCATCCCTCTTTTTCCTTTTTCTCTTTCCCATGGATGCCCTTAGCCTTAAAGTCTGAAGCTTCCTCTATGGGCCTGTAGGCTAGGTTTATTCCACTTTGCCCAGACATGTCAGGGTTTGCCCTTATTTACTAAGTTCTGGAGGAAGGGAGAGAGGGAGGCCATCAGCCTTACAGAAATGTTCTGCTCAGAGCAGCCACCCTCAGCTTCATTTCCAGCAGCAGCAGCAGCAGCATACCACAAACTCTCACTGAAAGGTTACTCTCTGACTGGCCTTGTGCTCAGCCCTGGGACCTGAGCAATGAGTAAGATCCCAAGAACTGTGCAAAGTTGGGCTGGGAAGATAGAGCTGATACACAAGAAATGTGAAATACAAAGCTATTACTAAGTGCCAGATGAGATGTTTAGACAATAGTTCTCTAGCAGCTCAGAGGAAGAGTTATCTATGAGGGCTAGAAGCTCAGGGAGGACTTCCTGGAGGAGGGGCCTTGAAGGACAGGTAGGTATCAGGGCAGCAGACGAACGGGAAGTGACTGGCAAACATAAGATGTTTAAGAAGTTTTGTTGGATGAATGAATGGTAGGATGATCTAGGTCAAAGGCAAGGCATAGACCAAGTGGGAAATTTTATGAGGTCTCAGTTCTTAGAAGGGGAGAAAATACTGGGAAATGTTTTTTCAAAATATTGTACTTTCTCGTTCATCCTGTCTGGATCCTCACAATACGCAGGGGGTAGGTTGGTTGAGGACTATGCCCCCATAACAAAGAGTACGAAGCTGAAAGTGCTTGGAGCTCTGAGAGTAACTCAAGACAGGGCAAGACATTTAGGTAATGTCACCCGGCCAGGCAGTATCAGAGCTGGGAGCAGAATCTGGTTTCCTAATGGCTATGTCTTTCAAGCCTTCTGGCTTTACAGTTTGAGTTCTGGGGGTGGGCAGTGGGCTGGGGTGGAGGAAGAGAAAGCCTTTGGGATATTTAGAAGGAAAAATCCTTGTTGCTGGTGATGAGCACCTACTTTTTAATGCAGGAACAGGGCCAGGGATGTGCTCACAGAGGGGCTAGGCCTCCTTTCTACTACTCCAGGCCGACCTCCTGGCAAAACCTCTCTCCTGCCATTACAAGTCCAAGGGTAGCTCCCGCTCTGCCTGTTAAGATACTTTGGCAGTTGTTTCAAAGGAAGAGACTCTGGCCTGGAGGCCGTACAGCGACACGCAGCTACAGAGGAGATTGCTAGAGCCAGGCTCAGAGGGATACGGCAAAAGAAGGCCATGACGAGAACCCACATGAACCGGTGCACTCCCGGAGGCTTTTAATAAACCAATGTTTTTCATAATTAAATATTTATGGTCTTGTCAGTCTTGACACAGTACACGAGGAGGTGGAGAGAAAGTGGAAAGAACAGAAGCACCGGAGTCTGGTGACATCCAGGCTCCGCCACGTCAGCTCTGCAGCTTCGGCCAGATTCCTTCACCTCCTAAGCCTCTTCAGGGGGGTGTTGTTGAGACCGTGGAAGACAAAGCAGCCGTGCAGGGCCCGGCACTAAGCGGGTGGCACTCGGTGGCAGAGCAGCGGCAGCAGGAGCGCTGGTAGTAGATCGGCCATGGCAGTAGTAGCCCTGGTGGTGGTGGTAATCATCGTCGTCCTAGGAGTAGTAGTAGTAGGCTAACAAGAACAGTAGTAGCAGTAGCAGTAGTAGAAGCAGCAGCACCAATAGTAGTAACAGCAGCAGTAGTGGTGGTGGTAGTAGTAGTAGATGGTGGTAGTAGCAGATGGTGGTAGTGGTAGATGGTGGTAGTGGTAGATGGTGGTAGTAGCAGTAGCAGCAGCAGCAGTAGTGGTGGTGGTAGTAGTAGTAGATGGTGGTAGTGGTAGATGGTGGTAGTGGTAGATGGCGGTAGTAGCAGTAGCAGCAGCAGCAGTAGTGGTGGTGGTAGTAGTAGCAGATGGTGGTAGTGGTAGATGGTGGTGGTAGTGGTAGCAGCAGCAGCAGCAGCAGCAGCAACAACAATAGTTGTTTTTACTGCTATAAGAAAAGATGGTCCAATTGTCTTGAGCTCCAATAAAAAATTTGGCCGTCAAGAAAGAACTAGAGATGAAGTAATTCTGTTTCCTCCAGCTCCCCACAGCGAGTGTGGCCTTGAAGACTGTCCAGGACTCCAGGCCCAAAGCACTCACTCCACCACACCACGCCACCCTTCATGACGAGTTGGAACTTCATTCCGCAGGTAAAGGGAGCCACGGAGGAAGTCTGAGCAGCTGAATGTCTCCGAGAGCTTTGGGAAGAGGGGTCTGTAATCAGGATCCAGTTATTAGGATAAGCTCAGGATGGTGTTTTGGATTTGAGACTCGTTCTTTCTTTTATTCTGCTACACTCACTGAGTGCGTCTGACGTGTCTGGAGCTGTAGTAGGCGCTATGAGAGGTACAGAGAGGAGAAAAACCCCATCTCTGCTCTCAAAGAAATGAAACCATACTGGAGAGATGACAGTCCTGGCAGTGGAATAACTGATAAATAGATAAGTAAGTGCTGAGGACACAAGGAAAGGAAGCACTTAATTACAACTGATGAGACTGGGATTGGATGCCACAGAGCTGAATGATGAGAAGCATTTTCTTTAGTTGAGAAGAGTAGAAATGGTGGCTGGATCTGAGAGACACTGAGCAGACTGAACCATCAGGATGCGCCACCTCATCAGAAGGGAGGTTGAAAGACACAAAAGCAGGATGACATCCAGGTTCCTGACTTAGACAATTGATTTGAAAGAGGTGCCACAAATGCGGGGTCATATTTTACAGAGATCCCGTCAGCACCTCTGGCGAGAGAGCGAGGGGGTTAGCAGGACAGCATGTGGAGGCAGGGCGGGGAAGGAGGGGCTGTGGCAGCAATCCAGGTAGGATGCGACGGTGGGAGTGAACGGGAGGGAGAGCAAGGAAAGGGAGAGGAAGGAAGATGCACAGCAAGCCTGCCAGAAGTACTTCTCCGTTTTAATGGTGAGGAAAGTAACCTGCTTTGAATGATGCACAAGGCAAAAATAGCACGTGGTGGAGCTGAGGTTAAACCTCAAGTCTAGGGACTCCAGAGTCCCTTCTTTCCGCTGCTTGCAGGCAGACGTATAGTGGGGGCAGAAGCAATGGGCTTTGGGGACCGGCTGACTGCGTGGGGAGAGGAAAAGAAGGGGGTTAAGCCCATGGCAAGGCTTCGGGCCAGGGTGACTAGGTGGAAAAAGAAGACATTAACCCAGACAGACGATGCCAGGGAGAGAAGCAGATTTGCACTGAAGATTGACATAAGGTCGGCCCAAAATAGATCCCAGGTCTTTGGGGACAAGCCAAGTTTGAGCATCAAGGAGCTAGAAAAGGCATCACGAGGACAACTTTGTGAACTGGCCAGGCTTAGTGCTGAGGTTTGGGGTTGAACCACAGGACAGAGAGGTGTGGCAGAGATGGGCTCCCGCCTCGGCGTGGTCCTGGTTATTTCCCAGCTGTGGGACCACAGGCAAGGGACTTTACTACACTGATCTGTTTCTTCATCTGCAAGATGGGGAGTAACGCCGGGAGCTGGGTGACAGTGGGAAGAGCTGACAGAGGGAGAGAGCTCAGGGAGGCCCAAGTCGCAGCCAGCACAGCACGTGGGCGTGTGAACTTCAGAGACCATCCCTGAGAAGATGCATGCTAATCACAGACAACACAGAAAGGGTGTCTAATAAATGCTGCTAAGATTCTTTTGTTATTGTAATAAAATGTTATGTCACAGAACCTATACTCCTTTCTCTTTTTAGCCTTGTCAGTCCTGCCTCAATTCAGGTTTGGGACCATGGTGCCCAACACTATATTCCCCTCTGTTCAGAGCCCCAACTTTCCTCTTCCTCATGGGTCCAGGGCCACTACTTCACTCCCAACGTTTTTCATTCCACCCTCAGTGAGCACAGCCCCTGCCGCATGATCCATGTTAATGCTGAAGCCACAGTGATGAGTAAGACCTAGGTCCCTGGCCTCACACTGATCCCTCAGTGTGACTGTCACTTTTCCGGACACTTCTCTCACCCCTGTCCTCTACTCAGGAAGAGTTGTTACCCCTGTCTGCGCTTTATTGGAGCATAAATAAAATTTTTGGCTCCAAGACAACGTGTTCTCAACCTTAGCAAGCAAGTAAGAGGTGAATAGGGGTGGAGGTGATTTGGGGAAAGAGTTCTACTCTATGCCAGGTATTTTATAGATGTTATGACAGTTTTTAGACAACTTTCACTGAGGTATAATTGATATATGAAAACTGCACAAATTTAATGTATACTATTTGATGAGTTTGGACATATGTAAGCACCCGTGATACCAGCCACAATCAAGGTAAATGGACATGTCCATCACCTCCAGAAGTTTCCTTGTGCCTCTTTCTTGTCATTGTTGTTTGTTTTTGTTGTTGTTACTGTTGCTGTGAGAACTTCACATGAGCTCTACTGTCTTAACAAACATCTAGGTGTTATTAATTACAGGCATTCTGTTGTACATAGATTTTATTATATTAATCCTCACAATAACTATGGGAGGTAGATTATCCTTCCCAGGGCTTAAAGAGGTTAAATTCTTTGCCCAAAGCCATACAGCTAGTTAACAGAGAGCTGGGATTCACATTTCAGTTTATCTGAGTTTTTAAACCCAGGCTGCTCTTAGGATGTTATAATGTCTCCCTTCTGTTTGCTCTGGTGCCCCTCTTGGCTGAGCCAAGCCATGAAAAGGATCTCTACTCTTGGTGCCCTTAAAATGCTCTGGAGGCAGGACTCAGGGGAAGAATTCTGAACAACAAGTTGGGGGACACTGCAGGCTCAGCTCACACACTCTAGAAGGGAGATCATCTGCATGGGGTTAGTAACCCAGGGGGTGCCAGGATGGGTCCTGCGATAACTACCTAGCTGAGCTTCTAGAAGCCCTGGGAGATATGGAAGCCTCTGCATGTCAAGTGATAAATGGGCCACTTGCCCCAACCCTACCCTATTAGAGTGTCCAGCACGAACTCAGGTAGGTGTGAGTGAGAGACAGGAGGAAGACAAGGTTTCAACAACAGGTGCTAAAAAGTCCTGAAATCCTTACTCATACACCCAACCTAAAAATTACGTGTTCTCTGCTTCTCTCCCCTTCTCTGCTACCTCTAGGTGATGCCATTGTTCACTTGTTATTCTGCTTCTACCTGTTCTTCTGTTTTGACCTGATTTTTACTAGAGACCAATAGAGAAGGCCCAGTGTAGAGCAGTGGAAAGGGAGCTGGGTTTGAATTCAGATTCTCACCAGCCAGATGAATGCCAACAAAGGATTTTACTTTTAGGAGTCTCAATTTTCTTACCCGGGGAAAGTAAAAAATGATATGTCAAGGGGCTGTTGGGAATATTAAATAAGGCAACGGATGCAAAGGCATCTAGCACAATGTTTGACACACAACAAATGCCCAATCAATACTCAGCAGGTATATGAACTAAGGCTCAATGAATGTTAATAACTCCAGACCTGCATGTTGGCATTACTCTTACTACTTAGGAAAGTGAGCCAGAGTCCTCTTAGGTAGGTCTCAGGTGTGGCATTTATCATGGGAAAGGATACAGGCTCATCCCATGCTCCTGCCCCAAAGGCAACTGGGAAATCTCTCAGCTAAAGGTCCCCTGCTGCCACAGGCATTGTCATCAGAGGTAGGTGACTCCACATCTGCTGTGGGCGTCTCCACAAAGAATCTGGGTGGCCTCTGGCTTGCCTACCATAGCTTTTGAAGGTAAATAGGCCGTTAGTCCTGTCTCTGAGCCTCTGGACTAGAGGAGAACAAAGTTGTCACTGTTTACAGAAAAATGTGTGAGGGCCAGGTAGAAGACCAGTATGTCTCTCCTTCTCCACCCTTCCTTTTGGCAGTTATCTCACTTTCCTCAAAACACTGGGTTGGTAGCCCTTTCTACCTGCTTGAGTCTCTGTGCAGAGATGAGGGTGGGCGGGCAGGAAGAGAGGCTGGAGCGCCCCCTGCTGGGGCTGGGGCTTCTAGTAGCTTCTGGCTGATTCACCTGGCCAGGTTGGTGCTGTCTACCATCTGCATGCTGAAAACCTTCCTCACTAACTTGAGACCATAGGTGTGACTTGGTCCAAGAAAGCTAGGGAGTTGCTGAACAGGCCAAGGTCACAGGGAGGTCTACTGGCAACCCCTGGTCTCTTGGATAGCCCTTTCCTCTCTGCTCCGCCAATGGAAAGAAGCAGTAGTCCTATTGCAAACATATCCTGCAGTCTGCCTCATAGCTATGAGGCATTTTTCCCTCTTAAGGAATTCTAAATGTCTGCAGGGTCCATATGCTGTAATTCAGAGACATTTAGTGTCATTTGTTCTGCATTAAATGATACTTTTTTATACTGTAAACTCCATTCTCTGACATCAAGAATGTAACCACCTGCTTCATGCCGTCCCCTTCCAGAGTTAGACACCAGGAGATGATGCCGCAGAGAATCCGACATCCTCTTAGGGAAGGAGCCCCCTCCATTTCCTCCATGACAGATGTTCATTCAGACTGTTTGCATACATCTGGTGATGGGGAGCTCACTGTCTCCCCACGAAGCCCATCCAATGGCTGGAAACTATTTACTGGAAACTTTTCCTCATTGAGCTGACATCCGTCTTAAGGAGACTACCTCCCTGGATTTGGTTCTTACCTTTGGCAACACAGAACACGTTTGTTTCTTTTGGACAAAAAGAATGTCCAAGATGTTCTTTCGGCTTTTTAAACATTGTGATCTCATTTTCCTACTTCCACCCCCTCTTATTTTTCATCTCAGGGATAAACAGCTCATCTCTTTCTCTGTTTCCAATGGGAAATTATTTGCACACATCTCATCAAGATGTGATCTTGGTCACACCCCAAACAATACAGCTGTCATTCGTTGAGCACCCTTGCTGACATTTCCCAGACCTCAGCTTGTTAAACCTACATAACAACTGTAATGAGGCTGGTCTTACTATTACCATCTTGCAGGTGAGGAAACTAAAATTCAGATGGATAAAATAACTTGCCCAAGATCACACAGACAGAAACAGGATTTGGATGCAGAGTTAGAACCCAGAGTTGCCTGGCTCCAAGTTTTTGCTTTTAACCTACCAGCCTACCTGGGTTATGAGGCCTGTGATCCAATACATGAATGCAGTTTTTTTTTTTTTTTAAAGAATGACGGTTTTTTTGTTTGTTTNGTTTTTAAAAAGCGGGGCCTAACTATGGTCACAACGTTATGGGAACAGTCTGACCAGGAAAAATAGATCTGCACCGTCACCGTGCCTGCTTTCTGCAGCCTGCCTCTGTTCATGCTATCTCAGGAGATGCTGTCGTTTCTGAAAGACCTTCCGTGCTCTTGGCTCACATTGAGCTGGTTGTACTCAACTAAACTCCCCAGGACTCTGACACAGGAGCTGCTGGAAAGTCAAGTCTTGACTGCTCACCCTCATCCTGATGACAGAGACCCTGACAGCACAGTGCGAGTTACATCAAATTTGGGTTGGCTCGCTGGTTCTTGCGGGAGTGGAAGACCTAAAGGGAAGGGCACCAAGAACGTTCAGAGGAACAGAAGAGCTGCATAAACCACTTTATTTGTGTTCCTCTGGACAATAGGAACCCAGAGGAGAAGCTGTATATACAACACAACATTTGTAGCCAACTAACATATGGTTCTTTGTTATCATTTCTGAAAACCAATAAACAAAGAGAGAATAAGCTTTGCTTTCAATTTTTGCAACAAACTTCAAAAATCTCCATCCCAAAGCAAAAGAATGCTTAACTGGAGCTTTGTGCTAAAGGCCCCCTCTACCTCGAGCCTCCCTTCCTCTCCCTATCTCCAAATCCTCATTTCCGGGAGGTCATTTTAATTAGCAGGCTGTCATGGTGACTCAGCCTGCTGCTTCACAGACGGAAAGGGAGCAGGCTCCCCTGGACCCATTCATCATACAAAGGCACTTTACTCTTTAGAAAAATGCACAAGATTTAGCTTTCCCACCTTGGGGATCGCTACCGCTGCTGTTTTATTTTATCAGCCCCTTGCCTCGGGGGGCACTCTCTTGTCTTTCACATCTCCTTTACCTGGCAATCTGCCTTCCCCCATCGCAGGGTATCCATGCCCACCTCTTCAGTGGCTGGGTGTGACACTGGAATCTAGCGATCGGGACCGATCGGGACCAGGACAGACCTTTTGGAAGCAGTGACCAATGCTTTTTTGTCTTTGGAGCTAAAGTTTCAGTCAAACTCCCCAGGTCATTGGGAAATGCATGCAGCTCATAGACACAGTGATAATATGCCTCGGACCACTGTGATTTCAAAACTTCTGTCCCATTGTTCCCGACAGCACATGGTGTTGTATGTGTTGCTGATGTTGTTTTGGATCAGTGCGTTTGGACAGTGCATTTCTAAAACTGTAAACCACCGTCACCTAGTCTCAAAGTAGCTCTACAACTTTAAAAGGTAAAAGGGGCTTCAAAAAGCACTGACCTGAGATGTGCCAAACCTCTAAAAAAGGGGTGGGTAGCTTTTCCTCTTCCTGTGAGGATCTCTGTGTTGTGGAAAAAGCATCTGTACTTGCTTGGTTCGAGCTTCCTATTTTGTTCCCGAGCCTTACGCTGAAGTCCCACAATTGATTTTCCATTGGTAAAAGGGAAAATTGACAATGACATTTCTCATTTTTTCCTTCCCTTTCACTAGCTTCTTTGTTACCCCACACCCTTACTTTGGACACTAGAGAAGGGTGATTGATTCCGTGCCCCAGCAGAAAAAGCATGCTCCTGCCCCCGCAAGCCCTCCCTGGACTCCGTGTCCTTAAACAGAGTTTGAAGGGCCCTTGTGGTTCACTGAGCTCTTCTTGTCCCCTTTGCCGTTAGGGTGGTTCCTGGCCGGGCCCCGCGGGAGGGGGTACTTGTAGGGAGGGGGCTTTTCTTTCCTGCAAAGGGGAGATAACAGAGAGAGAAAAGAAAGACAGCACATATATACACACTGGATTGAAATCATTTCTGTGTGTGTCTATCTCCCCCACTGAACTGTGACCTGGGAGCAGTGGCTTGTCTTCCTCTTCTCTGTGTCCCTGACACCCAGCCCAGGGCCTGGTTCAAAGCAGGCATCAACATGCAACAAATGACTGCTAGGTGGATGGATGGATGGATACTTTGTATCATTCTGGTTCTAGAGAAACTGATCACAGCTCCAACTCTTCCACATTTCCACCTTGATTCTAATTCATTCTATCCAATTCACAATGAGATGGGGATGGACACACAGAAGACCTGGGTGAGCCTGGGACCTCATCCCCCTTCGTAACCATCGTGGGCTCCAGAGTCACCTTTATATTCCTCAGAACAGCCTAATAATGGCATTTTGAGGGGAGTCTGTCTCCCCCACAAGCTTGGGTGATCTTGTAAGGTGGAGATGTGTCTGGTTCATCTTTGAGTCTCAGGACTGAGTACCCAATGCAGTATCCTTACTACTACTCTTCAGTACCTGCCTTCTCTCTGTTAGGCTCACCTGCTAGACTCCAAGCTCCTTTGCAGACAAAAGACAAGCTCCTTTTGTATTTTCCCTCACATGGGACCTTGTTTGTTTTGTTGACTGATAAATTGATGTGCCATTCATTCATGTGTTGGACTAAGATTTGTTTGCAAAGGAAAGGGTAGGCTTTAGATCCAGAAAGAACTCACCAGAGTTCCTAGGTCAGCTATGTGACCTTGGGATGTGAGAGATGTGACCTTGGGAGAGTTATTTAACCTCTCTGGGCTTTATTTGTAAAATGGGGATAAAATATTCCCATCTTGCAGGGCTGTTGTGAGGTGAAATAATAGGAGTAAATGCACCTAAAGCAGTCTCCCTTTGTCTGCTGTAACTGACAAAGTCATGGTGCTGGATATTAGGTACGGTCCCATGGTCTCCAGAGATGACAAAGATGAGTCAGACATTGATGCTGTCTGTCATCAAGCTGCTTACAATTTAGCAGAGGAGAGAGTTGCACAAAATAACTACATAAAATAATAAGAATTACAAAGCACGATAGAAAGTGGCAAACGCCATATGCAGGGAATCTCTCTTGGGCTGTTTGAATTAGGACTGAAGAAGCAACTTCTTGGAGCCCATCATGCTCTGACCTTGGAGTACCCATTTTCCTTCACTGTTGAGGGGTCATGACTAAGGTAAAAATGTAAAAGGTGGCAGCACACAACAGGGACACCTTGCCCTAACATCTCTTCCCAACCAGGAGGCTTCGCTGCTGGAAATTCCACTTGCTGTAGGACCCAGCTAGCCTGGCAAAGCTGTCTAGCATGGGTGAGATACACTTAGACTTCAGGACCCATCTACAGCCTAGAGCACACACTTTTAATGTTGTTTACAGGCAGTGAGATCCTGAAGTCCCCTCCTTTCTTTTTGTCTTCTGTTTCGTAATTTCTAAAATAGGGAGAAGAGCCCATGTCTTTCTGCCTCATAGACTCTGGTAAATAGGCATTAGGGGAGAGCTTTGCAGATTATAGGGTACCATTCATATGTCATTGAGGGGTGTGGTTCTTAACACCAACAGCAGCATGGGAAGTAAGGTGGGTATATTTTCATGGGGGTAAAGGAGGGCACGCTTCCCCTAGAGAGACAAGCCCAGTACAATCACAAGTGGGGCAGCCCTAGGTAGATGGTGGCATGGGAGCAGTGTGAATGTGCAAATGACTGGTAAAGAGATTCTGTAAGTAAAGATGGGGGCAAAGAGAGAGAAAAGGCATTGGAAGAGAAATACCCCAACACCGGGCCTCTGTTCCTCTTCCTATAATGCCTTCCTCCACCTCTCCAGACTCACTTGGAAAGCTGACTTCCCAGAAAATAACCTTCTCCTTCCTCAAGACTTCTGCAGTACTTTGTGCCTCACCCTCAGCAAACCATTTTCTAGGCAGTTCTCTGCCTATCTGTTTTTCTCACTAGATTGTGAATTGAATGCATTTGCCTTTTCTCTAGAATTCCCGAGCAAAGTTCAGGCTGGGCATGGATTAGGAGCTTGAGGAGTATTGGATGAATAAAAATGAACGTTTGATCTTATCCTTACCATCTCCATTGCTCTAAACATAAGAATGTCATTGCCTCAGAATGTGTCTTTTTTAGGCCCTGCTTCCTGCCTTCCACTCTGTCTCCAACATGGAATACCTTCTCTCCATTTTCTGTTTCACCCATTTAAGATCTACATGTCCTTTAAAACCAGGTTCAAAACCCACTTCCTCCCTGAAGCCTCCTTGGGATAGTCCTGCTGGCTGTAAATGCTGGCCAGATGGGAGGGGAATTTCTGGTTGGGTGTCACTGTTCTTTCCTAAAACATGAAGGGGTTGAAGTCAATAATTCCTAGGGGCTTCATCAGTTTTGGCATTCTATAATTCATATATTTGGGGCTTATTTAAGGTTTACTCCCTGCTATGCTGTGCACTGTGCACTAACGATACAGGAATGACCCAAGATAGCCCCTTAAGGAGAAATCTGTCTAGCAGAGAATCCAAATGTGCAAGGGTGCCATGACAATACTCTATGGGACATGCAATGCTACAGGTGTGTGCAAAATGCAGCTAGGCACCCAGCAGAAAGGAAGCAGCTCCGTCTCAGGTGAAGAAGGACAGTGAAGCAGAAGGACAGGTGTGATGTTTTGAATGGACTTTGAAAAGTATGCAGGAATTCACCATCCAGAGACAGAATGAAAGAACATTTCCAGGAAGAGAAAAAAGGAAGAACAAAGACATAGGGACATGGATGCAGTTGACTTGTTCAGACTGAAGCATGAGGTGTAAAGTGGTAGAAAGCAGATGGGGTGGAGAGGGTGCTCACAGGGGAAGAGATGTGCTGACAAGCTGCAAATGAAGGTCAAGTTGTAAGCCAGAGCTTTGAAGAGAAAGAAGAGGAACTGGAACATTAACCTGAAGGTAATGGGGAGCCGTGGAAGGAAGGTGAAAGGGAGTATAACCTGATATGTAGCTGAGCACTTTCCCACACTGTTTGGTATCTTTGCATGTTACATGCCTTTCTCTGTAACCAAGGCTCCTGATGGGCAGGGGCTCTCTAGGTCCCCTGACACCCAGTGCACAGCCTGACACATGGTGGGCTCCGGTGTGCTGAGTAGCTGATCATTCCCCCCCATCAGCACACACGTCCAAATCCCACCATGGATCCAGGCTTTCCAGCCTGTCACCGAGCCTGAGCCTACCCCGCACTCAGAGACCAGCCCACCTTCCACGCTCATGCTCTATCTCCCCACAGAGGCTCACCTGGCCTGTTCATTTTTTTCTGATTTGCATCCACCTTGATGGGACCTTTTCAGCTTTAGCTCTGTGGCTATGTTACTGTGGTCCGGATAAGTGTGCGGTCTCAGCTTTGGTCATTAAGGCCATGTCCCTGAGGCTATGCTTTTGGGTCCATACTAATGGCCCTCCCCAGGGACCCTCACTGAAGGGTGACCCAGACCAAACAGGCTCCCACCAGCACATGGGTAAAAACTGACATATTATAATTATCCACAGTGAGGGGAGAAAACTAAGATTAATTTTGAGTCAAAACATGTAATTTTCCTTTAAAGCCAGAACTACTCTTTCACTTACATTATTTGATGCTTGGGTGGAAAATAATACAAAAAAAGGGGACACACTCAAGTCCCAAATCAGAGCCTGCGTCCTGGGAATTCATTTCTCAAGTATTGCCGACTAACTGAGAGTTCAGTGATATTCATAGTTTGATGAGACAAAGGTGTGAGGATGGAGGGGGAGTTTTTTGTTTTAAATTTAAGGGTGGGTGCATTTTCCTCAAGTTCTCAAGGCTGGGAACTTTGAGGAATGACTCTCCAGCTCTTTCCTAAAGAGGCTCCAAAGTTTAGAGCAAGGGGGTCCTGTGAACAGTTGAATCCAGGGCCCTGAGAGCTCCCTGCATCCTTTGCACCCAGTTTCAAGTTCCCATGTCCTGTCCATCTAGAGGAACTCTTTGCTAACTGATGCTAGAACAGCAGCCTGGGAGGCATGGGGCTTGGGCTCAAGTCCTGGTTGTGACCAGTGCTGTGTGCCTCCTGGACCTCGGCTTCCTCATCTGTGTCATGAAGAGGGCCTGCGTCATTGCTGGTCTCCCTGAGTGTCAGCACCATCTCACTGATAGTGAACAAGCTAGAAAGAAGTCTAAGGGATCATGATAATTTTATTCAGGCTGACAGAGGACCTGAAAGAAACAATCCCCAAATTAACTTGTAAATGAGAGCCTATGAATTCTTTTGAGCGTTCTCAAGCTTTGCATTTTTAAGAACTTTAACCAATCAAGAATGACTTCTAAAAACGAACTGAGCCCTTTTCTCTAGAGGTGAGCTCCTCAAAGACAGGGTCATGCCCTAATCACTTACTCATTCAAGCACTCCCTTCCCCCCAGGGCCTGGCATAAAGTGCTGGTTTTCCTAAGTGAATGAATGAATGAATGAATACACGCGTGCAGGCTCTGTATGGTCTAGGCTACTGTGGGAGCACAAAGAAACAGACATGAACCTCCTGAAGGAGTGTTTAATCTACCAGGAAGAGGGTGGGGGGGCACAAACACCCTGGATGATTAGTGAACAATCTGAGACACAATATGAGCCAGAGCACATTGTTCTGTAGACTCTGTGTGGAGACATGGGCTCACAGTATGGTGGAAGGCAGTCCTGAGAGGCATCCAGACCAACCAGAGGAGTCCAGGGACTTGCCCCAGGCTGTGATGAACTGGTTGGACATCTGGGGCTGCAACCCAGAAACCAGAGGAGATGGAAACATTTATTCAGCACCTACTGAATGCCAGGCACTCTACCAAGCTTGTATCTAATCATTAAAACAATCTTTAGAGATTTTAGTTATTGTCCCCACTTTAAGGTAGAGAAAGGTTTCAAGAGGCCAAGAAACTTACCTAAGATCCCACAGTTAAGATGAGCCTGAGACAGAATTTGAACCCATACTGATAGTGAGAAAGGCTTCCTGCTTGAGCTGGAGCTTAGCTGGATTTCAGTCTAGCTTTGGAATGAAGAAAATCCTAGGCCAAATTCTGCCTCTGCCAAAATCTCTTTGACCTCAGGCAATTTTCTTCACCTTTCTGAGGTTTCTTTTCCTCATTCGTATTGTAGGGAATATAATATATATGAAGAGGAAATAGATCATGTATAAAAAGTGCTTTACTCAATAAATAACAGTGAGTAATATTGTTTTTGTTAATGATAGGGTGTGGAGGAGGGTGCATCAGTGCAAAGGCCCTGAGGCAGCAAAGCATATGGGAAAGGTCATGGGCAAGGTCAGTGGGAATACTGGTCTGGCAGGAGAAGTAAGTTGGACATCATTCTGTCCAAATTTTAGGGAGGCTGGATCACTAGAGAGTAGGAAATGAGGCCAAGAGGTAAGGCAGGGCCAGCACAATTCCAGATGCCATTGGATGTCACTGTCCAAATGCTCACTGGGCTTACTTCCAGGAGGCATGGGGATGCCCAGCACTTTGGGCTCTGGTCCAGCTCTCCGGAAGGATACTTGCCCCCTGACCTTCTCTCCTCACTTACCCAAAACGTTGACTCCAGCAGAAGACCTGATGTAAAGCTTCTTAGGGGTATGTCCTTTTTAGCTCGGAACCTTCTCTCCTTGAGGGTCTATTATGTTCTAAGGGGATACACGTATGCCTGACAATATGCAGTATGGTTTAACACACATCTCATAATAACCTTCCAGGTGAGTGCCATTGTCCCCACTTTACAGATGTGAAAATGGAAGGATCAGAGACCTTATGAGCCTAGATGAAATAGGAGTCCTGGAGGATGAGTAACCGGATGAAGTAGCACATGGAGACACACAGACTTACTTGGAACAACAACTGGGCTCAGTCCCCCAGCAACTCCCATCCCCATGGACTGCCATGTCAGACCCAGAAACGTGACCACCCCACACTGTCTGACACTGTGATGATGCCTTATGGTCAGAAAACATGCTGTTAAGTTCTTCTGCCCCATACACCCTGTGGTAGGGCAGGGATTATCTTTCCCATGCCACAGATGGGCAACTGAGGGCCAGAGAGAAGCCCAGGGAAGTTGCCCCTGGACACAGAGCCAGTTAAACAGGACGCAAGCCACACAGTTCTGCTCAGTCACTTACCGCAGCCTCGGCATGGGAATTGTCACTTTCTCGACCAGGGGGTTCAGCCGATAATAATCCAAAAATGTTCTTGCCACATTCCTTCCCAGCTTCATATCTGCAATAGTGTGCGTCAAGGAGCAACTTTGAAAGGAGACCGAGTCAGAGGAAAAAGAAGGCTGGTAATAAAAATGATAACAGTAACCGAGGCAGAAACACCACTCACCATTCTAAGCTTTTGGTATGTACTGCCTTTTTTGATTGTCACAAAATTTTAGGTACTATTATTTTCCTCATTTCACAGATGAGGAAATCAAGGAACAAAGAAGTTAAATAATTTTCCCAAGGTTACAGGACTAGGAAGGAGAGGAGCCAGGATACGGGTCTAGGTTGTCTTACCTCAAGGCTCTCTTCCTGGCTTTTGGAATATACTGCGTCCCTCTGGGAATCACTGGGCTTCCACGGTCTCACTAGTGTTTGTGGGACAGTGAAATGAGTTTTCACCACCATCTTCAAGAAGTCCCCACACTGGGGTTGGACGTGGCCCAGGACACGGAAACCAGACCCGATGGAGCACCTACTGTATTCCTGGCTTGGCACTGCTACTTTGTTTACCTATGTGTTTTAAACAATCCTGTAAGGAAGGCATCTTACTCTCCTTTTTGCTCTGGGAGGTTAAGGAACTTGTCCAAGGCTGCCTAACTTAGGCACTGGGAGAGCCAGGACTCCGATTCAGGAATGTCTGACTCCAGAGCAGTGAACATTCCACCACCCTGGGCTGTTTCACAACCTGAAGGCACCTTTTCTGTCAAGGGCTGAGTCATCCCAGGCCAGGGCCTGGGGAGGAGGAAAAACACCAGACAAGTTGTTTATGACAGTGAGATGTGCCGCAGGCTCATCGTGCTCTGGGGCCGCCACCTGCTTTCTTCCCCTGCGTGTGACCAAACTTCTCTGTCCCCTTCTTTACATAGTTCACAAGCGGGCATTGGGCATGGCCTCTCTGACCAGCAGACCCTGGTCTACTCCTTTTAACCTAGTCAGGCTCTAGTTGGCTTGGGGAGACCAAATCACCACTGTGTGTGCTGACAGCAAGACTACAGGGGTGCAGAAGAGAGGAGAGGTCCTTGCGGACCGGACTAAAACAGTATCAGATGCATCTAATCCAGTTTCTGGCCCTGCCACCTTCTGTGTTTGGCACACTGTATTTTTCCAAAAATGTTTGCAACAATATTTCCCAGTTCACATGGTATTCTATGTTATGACCTTGACCCTTCTTCTACCGAGAGGTGTGGTCTCCTCTCTTTGAACCTGGGTGGGTTTGTGACCCACTTGTGACCACAAAAATGTCAGAAGTGGTCAAAGTGACCCCGCGGGCCTTCTGAGGCAAGGTCAGTAAAGATGTCACTTGCCCCTTGCCTGCTGGACACTCCAGCTGGGCTCCTGCACCTGCACGCAAGCAGTCTGGCTGCCCCGAGGCCACCATGCTGTGAGGAAGCCTACTCGCCCATGAGGGGTTGCACGTGGAGGCCCTGTCACTATGCAGAGACACGACCAAAGAGAGACTCCCGCCAGCCCGCGGTGCCGCCAGCACACTACTGTCTCTGCTCCAGCAACTGCATCAAAGGCTCCAAACTAGGAACATTTCATTCGATGGCGCCCTCCCCAAATTTTGGACCCATAGAAAGCACGAGACAAGAGCTAGTGTTTTAAACGCTCGTCTGGGGGAGGTGTGTTATGCAACAGGAGAGCCCTAGAACAGTTTCCCGTAAGCGACTCCATCCTCCTGAGCCTGGGGCCCCGCACCCATGAACTGTGAACAAGGGCCGCCTCACTGGTCCTGGGCTGAGGTGTGGGCGCTGGCGAAGTAAGTGAGAGAGTGAGGGACGAGGGAAGTCTGAGCCCATGCTCCGCAGCCTGCCCTGGCAGCCAGACTCAAAGCCACCCTCCAAGAAATCCGCATTACCAAAACTCTTGAACCTTGCAAGGAAACGGAGTCAGGCTGCCACTAAAATGTCCCCTGTGAAGTGCTGATCATTTCAGATGGGCTCTGGTTGGAAGGCAGGGTTTTAAAGGTGGGAGTTGTCTAGGACACCCTCTGCCTTTCCCTCTCTGACCATGTTACAGATCCCTCAAACCCTGAGGGCCTCACGCCAGGCTACTCACTGCAATGGTCCTGTTTGAGTCCAGCAAGATAGGGGACCCGGCTGGGAGGAGGGGAGAGACGACTCAGACATTGTCAGTTAAAACAAGCTGTCTTTGGAGGAGGACTGAGGACCCGGGCAAGGAGAAGCCTGGCTGGAAGCCTTTCCAATATACTGCCCAATAGAGAGAGAGCGAGAATGCAGAGTTCTCAACTTTGCATTGCCAACAAACATCTCCGGATGGCCTAGAAGCTGAACATGTCTTCTGCATATTCTTCTGTGGCTCACTGATCTGTTTCTCGCAGAGGGTAGGAACAGACAGCAGGTGGGGTCAAGACCACCGACTCACAGAAGCAGGGGGGCTTGGCTGGGATGGTGTGAAACCCAGACTGATTTGGGGACTTCCAAATCAGTTCAAACAGAGCTGTCTGAACTCAGGGGCTGGTGTCAGTAACGGGTATTTCCAGGACCTTCAACAGCTAGCAAGGGTTTGGGCATGTACTGTCCGCTCTCATTCATTCGCTCATTCATTCTAACATTTGTTGGTCTCCTCCATACGTATGCCGGGAGGAAGAGTGACAAGGACGGGGTTAGAGAAAGAAGAATTAGACAAACACAGGGGCCAGTCAAGAGGAGGAAACTAGCACGTCCCAGCTGACTCCATCACTGAGCAGCCTGCTGCCCCGTCAGCTTCCCAGCTGTTTATTGTAGAGCTCACCCTGTGCACCGTACAGTGGAGTTACTCTCGCCAGTCCCCGCCGCAATCCTGCAAGGTCAAAGTACCATTCGACACATATTTTGCAGAAGAAGAAACTGTAAAGTAGGAAAGTTTGTATAAGTGACCTGGAGTCCTGTGGCCTGAGGATGAGGTAGGTAGCATGTGAACCTGAGGGTCTTTTAACACGGTGCATATGGCTTCCCCTCTCTGGAGTGTGATCATACATTCCAATACTAAACTCCATGGACATGTAGAAGGACAGAAGGACAGTGAGCCTCGACTGGGGGAATTGTGGAAGGCTTCACGGGAGTGGGTGGGTGACAAAGATTTGAAGGATGAGGATGAATTGCAAGGGGGAGGAGGAGATGGGATCAGTGGCAGCACGGAGTGTGGCCGGGACATATGACCCTGAGCCATAAAAAAGACAGAAAAGGAGCCAGGGACTCAGGCAACCTCAGTGTCGAGCAAAAGGTGAGGCTGCAATGGAAGGCTGTGCACAGATCAGGGAAGGCTTTGAATGCCAAATTAAACTTCTATTCCATAGGCAATACAAAACAGTTGATATGGGTATCTGTGGTCATATCTATCATTTGTCCACTCTCTGTGTAGTTATTGATCATTTGCTATGTTCAAGCTCTCCGGAAGTCTCAGGGTATACTGTAGTAAAAAGTAATAAATAAATAAAACAAAACAACTAAGACAATGGTTCTTAAATCTAGAAGTGGAGACAGATAATGAAGCAATAAAAACTCAAACAAATATACGGTTGTGATTGTACTCGTATAGGATGAAAATAAACAGGGTCTGTAAGAGAGAGCGACGGGGTGCTGCTTCAGAAAGGGGATGTGGGCGGGCCTCCCTGAGGGGAGGACGTGTGAAAGAGTGGACAGGGGCAGCGGGAAGGGTCCCTGGGTGGGGAGAGGGTCTGAAAGGGGGCTGGCATGGAGGGACAGCCAAGGGTGAGATTACGTGAAGCCTTATTCTGGGTCACCTGAAGGAGTCTGGATCTTCTGAGAGAATGGGAGGCTGCTGAAGAATTTTAAGCAGGAAAACGAGACGGTCTGATTTATAATTTTCAAAGGTCACTGCTGTGCTAAAAATAAGGCAGCAAGAGTGGAAGCAGGGCAGACGGGCCCGGAGACTACTGCAGTGGGTCCGGGGAATAGACAAGGGGCCTCTGGACCAGGATGGAGACAACAGAGATGGGAAGGTACTTTTTGGGAGAGGAACTGGCAGGTTGGCCATGGGGCCTGAGGAGTGGGAGCGATGAGCAGCGGCCTCCCGTGCATTTAGCCTGAGCAGCCGGGTGGATGCGGTGCCGTGACTGGGAGTGCAGAAGCCTGAGGGTGGTGGAATAAGCTCAGGGAAGAGACTCGGAGTTCAGTGTGAGTTCAAGATGCCACTGAGACACTAAGCAGCCAGGTCCTAAGTTGGAAGTAGGGAGAGAGGCAGATCATGGAAATGGTTTCTGAACCGCCAGTCCTCTGGGACCCTCAAGCCGCAAGCTTGCTGACTGTATGGCATGTTCCGCTCGGCCCAGCTCTCCACCTCCCGCTCCTCCTGTCAGAGGACACCATTCTCGAGCATCCTGAGGTCTCTCGGAGAGTGGCAGTGACTGCGGCCCCCTCTGTTCTCCTGTCTCAGGGCCTGGGATCTGGTGCATTGAATGAGCACATAAGCAGGAATCAAGAGACCAACCTGGTTTCAATCAGCAACTTGCCATGTGACCTTGGCCATCTCCCTGCTCTGGGCCTAACTTCTCTATGGGTAAATGTACGGTCTCTCGGGTCCTTGATAGCATTAACATGGTGTGTTCAATACAATAAGCTTATGAAAAATCCCATCCTCATTCTTTCATCAACAAATATTTACTGAGAACTTGCTCTATGTTGAGTAGTTTTGGGCACTCAGGATACACAGCAAACAAAACTCACAAAGATCCCTGTCTTCATGGAATTTTGTTCTAGTTATGGGAGACAAACCATCAACCGTACACATCCGTAAGTTATTGAGAACGCCAGAAAGTGAAAGTGATAGTGCTATAAAGTAAGGATGAAGGACAGTGTAAGGGGAGTACAGGGGCACATTGTCGCACTAAGTACAGTGGTCAGAGGAGCCTCCCTGAAAAGGTGGCACTGGAGTGGGCTTGGAGGTGGTGAAGGAGTCGGCCAGCACCCAGGAGCAGGATCCTCCTCATCAGAAACACAAGCCCTGACCAGCCATTTCATTTTTGGCCTCTTGCTAAGTCCAGCCCAATCCCACTACTGGAGACAGTAGTCAGCCTTGGGGATGAGCTCCCCCTGATGGGAGTCAGAAACACCTCCTTCGTGACTCATGACAGCTTCTTGAGGAAGGTCCTCCCTACCTCTCTGAGCAGCCCCAGAGGGAACACATCTCACACACACCTTCCTGCCTGGCCTGTGGCCTCCCTTCTCCATCCTGCTCCTTCCCCTTCATCTCTGCTGCCGTCTCCATACTTCTCACTCCCTGCAGCTCTTCCAGAACCACCTGTGAGCCCACATAGCCTGGCCGGCCCTGAAGGGAGTCAAGGTCCAGCCCCACTCATCAGATATCCTATTTCACTCCCCCTTTCTCCATAGCTGTGTGCTGTGGCCAGCTCTGATTACCATCCCCATTTTGCAGATGAGAACTTGGAAGTGACTTGTCTAGTGAGGCCCATCAAGAACTGGCATAATGAGGACTGAAGCCCATTCATTCATTCATTCATTCATTCATTCATTCATTCATATATTTAGCAAGTGTCTTTTACATGCCAGATGCCATTCTGGGACACAGGGAAGAGAAAAACATAGTCCTAGTCCTCATGAAGATCTTTCCTTGCTATCATCCTGCCTCCAATAATAAAATTTAAGTCCTACTTGCTCCCTGTTTTGAAAGCCCCACCTCGGGGTGCCTGGGTAGCTCAGTCGGTTGAGCGTCTGACTTCCGCTCAGGTCATGATCTCACCGAATGTGGGTTCGAGCCCCACGTTGGGCTCTGTGCTGACAGCCAGCTCAGAGTCTGGAGCCTGTTTCAGATTCTGTATCCCCCTCTCTCTCTGACCCTCCCCTGCTCATGCTCTCTCTCTCTCTCTCAGAAATAAATTTTTAAAAAAACATTAAAAAAAAAAAAGAAAGCCCCACCTAGAATTCTTTCTCTGCTCATACTCCTGCCCTTGCCAGCAACAGCTAGTCATGGTTAAAAGGGAAAGATTAATTCTGCAGAGTGGCTGGCCAAGGAAAAGTGATTTCTCCTTGGCAAGGCTGACAGCACTGCTGGCATGTTAAGAGGCACCTGTCTAGGGGCCTGTAGGTAAAGCCAGAAGAACAATGTGACAGTGAAATATCTTTTGCCTCTGCCTCCTTCTCCCCTCTTCCCCCGGTGTTGGACAGGTGCATGACTAAACAGGTGAATCCTCCTCCAGGGCGTAGTGTGGGGGCCGCAGAGGTCACTGCAGATTCCTTTCCAAAAGCAGGTGAGTCCTGACGCACCCCTAGGTGAGGATGCCTGTGAATGCGGAGAGCCAGGGAGAGCCAGAGACAGGGAGGACATGGAGACACAGCAGGAGGGAGGAAGAGACAGAGAGACAGGCAGAGGCAGAGACCAAAGAGAAAGAGATGCAAACAGCCAGGAAGATATGAAGAGAAACCCATCAGGATGGAGCAGAAAGATAAGGAAGATCATCAGTGGGGGCTGAGAACAACTTGAACTTGAAAAGTGGAAGGAAACAGAGTGAGGAGCAGAGAGACAAATAGGAAGCGACTGGCAAAGGCGGGGGCGGGGGAGGGAGAGAGAGGGAGAGAGAAATGTAGACAATGGGGAGGGAGAAAGAGAAAGGCAGAGGGTGGAACAGAAAGAGTCACAAGCAAGCAGAACAACACAGGCTTTGGAGGAGACAGCGCCAGACAAACGGGGAGACTGAAATAGAGGCAGACGGCGGAGACGGAAGGGAGGGACAGGTGAGAGCAGGGAGGCCTCCTCTCTGACACACAGACGCAACTCAGGAGGGTAGGAATGTTGTGAGAGGAAGGGGGAGATGAGCGCACACATGTAAATGGTGGGGAAGATGCCCAAATCCCGGAAGAGGGAAACCAAGGTGGGGATCCGGGAGGCTCTGGACTGGTTTCCCATAGCTACTGTGATGAGTCATCACCAACTCGGTGCCTTGAAAGAACGGACAAGTATACTCTCACCGTTCTGGAGGACAAAAGTCTGAAATTGGTTTCAAGGTGCTAATGGGGCCACACCCCCTCTGAGGGCCGCAGGGGAGAAACTGCTTCTGGGCTCTCCCAGCTTCTAGTGGCCGCTCTGCACCTTGACTTATGACCTCATCACTCTGGTGTCTGCCTCAGGGCCACACTGCCTTCTCTTCCTGTTGTGTGTCCAGTCTCCCTCTGCCTCCCCCTTATAAGGATGCATGTGACATTTTGGGCAAGCTACTTAACTTCTCTGAGCCTTAGTTTTCTCATCTCCAAAAATGGATAATGCTACCTACCTCGCAGGATTCTCATGTTTAGAATATATTAGAAATTATATATCCAAAGCACCTAGCACAATACTGGCAGGTAGTAGCTCTCTTTATTATCATTATTACTTATGAACCTGTCATCTTCAATAAAGCCCGAGCTCTTCAAGGACAAGGGTGTGTAACATTCAAACCTGTTTCCAAAGCCATTTAACTCAGGTTAGGACTACAGCAGAGGCAAGGAAGAAACAAACAAGGTAAGAGGGAGAAAAACAGGAAACGAGATAGAGAGAGAAAGAGGAAATTATTTAAAACATTTTCTGGATGTTCAGGGAAAGGTCTTGCAGGTCCCTTCCATACTGCATGCCTCAGTTTGCTCTCTGTAAGATTGGCTAGAGGGTGACCTCTGGTTCTAATCTAGGTTTCACTCTACCCACTCTGCCCCAGGAGAAGAGGATACCCTTTCCGGCCATCCAGATCAGGGCAGACTTCTCAGGCACGGGGGCAGTACCTCCACTCTGATGGGGTATTTGGAAAAGAAATCAGGCTGGACGCTGGCTGGGCTAGAACAGATGGAGATCTGACCGTAGGAATAATGTGCCTGAGTCTGGACAGGATGTCCTTTGGGGATTTTTGAACTTCAGACCACATTAGGCAGGTTGTCATTCATTCATTATTTGTTACTCATTTATTCATTCAATAGACACTTTGCAAGCACCTCCTGTGTTTTGAGCCGTGTGATAGGAATATAGACTACCCTGGGCAGTTAGAGAGAACAAAACAGGAACGGTCCTGCCTTCACACCGCTCACAGTCCAGGCGCTATCAAACTTGTGGACTGGATGATTCTGTTGTAAGGAGCATCCTTGGCTTTTCCCACTAGATACCAGCTGAACCCTCCACCCTGTTGTGACAACCCCAAACTGTCTTCAGACTTTGCCAAACATTTCTGTGGTGTGTGTGTGTGTGGGAATTCCCAGAGACACTGGTCTAAGGGATGCACGATATCTGATGGGGTGCAGCAGGTGAAATGGGGGTGGTGGGCACGGGCAGGAGCTTTCGAAGCGGGCGAGAACTTGACCAGCTTGCCAACCTGGGAAAATGTCATCCCCGAGTGCTCCTTGGAGGCAGGCCAAGGGGAAAGGAACGGGACTTCACAGGCTGTGTTGACCTCCTAGGATGGCTGTTTCAGCACCTCTGCTCATTACCTGGGCAGGGAGAGTGGCCTCCTTCTGTGTCCTGCACCCCTCGGCTTCTGGCCTCCTTGCCCTGGATTGCTGGTCTTTACAGCTCATCTATCTCAGGGCCATTCCTCACTCAAGAGGGAAGTTCATTTCTCCTCCCATCTCCCACACTCCAGCTTGTTTCATGCTCTCTCTCCTCTTCCCACTCTCCCGCCACTTCCACGTCGGGAACTAGCACTTTCCCAGCAGTGCCTCCCCTTCCCCACTGATGGCTGACCACAGCTCTGGAAATTCGCTCACAAAGTCTGCTGTGCTTGCCCAGCTGGGCCCCACTCAGCAATTGGCGGGGCTTGGACTCGGCTCAGTGCTAGAGGCGGCTCTGCTTCCCTGAGGTGCTCCTAGATATTTTCAGAAGCTTCCACTGATACACAATAAAAACAAGACTAAAGACCAAAGTCAATATTTGTGCAGCAGCATCTTGGAGCAAGAGGGAGGCGGAGAAGAGAGGCATAATAAGTGGGAGGAGCTCCAATGAGTCCTGGTCCAGGCCTCAGGTGTCTCTGGGGGGCTGCACGGCCTTGCTTGGGACAAGTGTCATTTTCCAATCTGGAAAGTCAGGGGAGGGGCTGACTTGCTGATGTTGTGAAACCTTTCAGCTCTGTGATGTTTTGGGAGCCTCTAGATTCCAAGTTCCTTCCTACCTGAGGAAGTAGAGACTCCCTGGACCCCCAAGTATTACGGGGCAAAAATTTATGCATATGTGTGAATTTTCTGGGGAGGATATTCATAATTTTCCATAATTTTCAAAGAAATCTGTATCCTTCAAAATGTTAAGAATCTTTGCTCTAAAAATGGATGGGGATACTTGAGTTTACCATCATCTTTAGGTCATATTCCTTCTCATTTTCTGACTCATTCACTTTTTATACCGTGACTCTTCTGGGGTTAGTGAGAATCTTGTGCTGGAGCGTGCAATCAAGCTAGGCTTGGAACAGTTAATGGGATATGGACTCTGTCCCAGGTACCCCTGAATTACCTTAGAGGAGCTCAGAGATTCCAGTGGTGCCAGTGCACTGGAGGGGGCAAAGGAAGAGCTAAGCAGGGGTGGGGAGGGGAGCAAAGTAATAATCAAAACTAGCCTAGAATTTAAGAGGCCCGCTAAAGGGTTTGCTGAAGGGACAGACTATGGGGTCCTTGATCTTTAAAAGAAGGCCTCTCCTAGTTCCTTATGTCTTCATTCCTGACTCAGCCTGAATTTGAAGCACTTACATGGATTAAGGGAATAAACAATATCCTGTGAGTCAAGAGACCCATATATGAATGTCAGCTTTTACCAAATTGCTGTATGACCTGGGCTGGGTCACTCACCTCCTCCTGGGCCTCACTTTCCCCATTTGTATAATTAGGAGGAATTGGCTGTGCTACAGTGAAACTCCATTATAATACCTTACTCCTGGTTACCTCCTTACATTTTATCCTCATTTGGGGACATTTTTGTTCCATCTTAAGCAAAATAGAAATGATTCCATCCTTTAAATTCCAATCTTTAGGGCCCTACTGGCTCTAATGTTTTATGATTTTCTTTCCTGCCCTTGTGTTACTTCCTTTTTAACTGTTGTCTTGAACCTGAAACTCAGGGGATGGAGCTCATGTTTATTATCATTTACTATCTTCTGGGCACCATGCTATTTATTACGTGCAAATGAGGTAAATTTTATTATTCCCATGTTACAGGTTAGAAAACTGAGGTGCAGAGATGTCACTTGTCTAACATCACTCAGCTGGCAATTGGAGGTTAAGACTCAACTCAGGTCGGTCCAACCGCAAGGCCTGAGGTTTTTGGGAATTATTATCATGCTATAATTACATTACTATTTTAACTGTCTTAAGATGGATTTATTAATTTATTCAATATTTATTATCTGCTGTGTAAGGCTCTGGGTGGAATGCTATGGATTTGGAGATGAGAAGTCAGTCTTGGTCCTCAGCAGCCCTTAGGAAAGACATGTAAATAAAAACTGCAGTGCAGGGCAATGGCCTTGATGGCAGAGGGAAGTAAGGGAGGCGGGGGCACAGGAAGTGAGACTTAACATTGGAAAGACCCCAGAAGACTTCTTAGATGAGGTAATACCTGCGCTAAACTGAGTAGGGGGCTTTTAACTGGGATGAATCTGCAGTAAGTAACTTCGTCAATGAATAACTGAGAATTTACTATGCACCAGGTACTTTTCTAGATGCTGAGATACAACGGTGCACATGTGCTCATGGAGTTCGCAGCTCAGCAGGGGAGATAGTCAATAAACAAACAAATGTAGAATGAGGTTGGAATCTAGGGGACCTAACGAAAGAGTAGGAGCTGCCCAGGTAAAGAGGGGACGATGGCACAGGATGGGATCCCTGAACAGAGGCAGAGGCACATGCATGTGTGCTGAGGCCCGGTGATCCCCTCAAAGACTGTATGACATTTGGTGAGGCTGGAATATATTCTACAAGATGAAGAAGGAACCAAGAGAAATACACAAAGACAGGTCTTTAGTGTCTCATGTGGTGTAATGAACGTGAACTCTATGCTACAGGTAATAAGGAACCATGGCAAAGTTTTAAGGGAGGGAGAGAGAGTGTTAGATTAAGCTTCATAACGATCATTCCTGCAGCCCTAGTAGAAGACGGTTTGGAAGGACCGAGACTGGAGACAGGGAGGACAGTCTGGTCTGGGGAGGATGGGGAGGACTTGAGCTGGGACTCTCACCGGGGGGCAATAAGGAAGGGACAAGATTAGAAATACTTGTCATTGTAAAATGAATGTGAGTTGACTGCTGAATGTGGGGTTCTAGGAATGTGGGGTTCTGGCAGAGGCAGAAGAAGCATCGAGGGTACCACACCAGGTTCCTATCTTGGGGAGTCTGGTGGTGGTGGTGTCACCAGTGACCCTGGATATGAAGTCTGAATGTGGCTCCTAGAATCCAGGGAGCACTGTGTCCCTTAGAGTCCCTTCCATGGCCCTCTTCTCAGTTAGGAGGGTTGCCGAATTTTATTTTGCTGCACATTTGTGTCAAATGACTCTTATGATTCCTACACGGAAGCACCACTGTAATGTCTAGTACTGGCATTCCCTTGTATCGCGTGCTCTTTGGTTCCCCATCAGGCAAACCCAAAGTGAGCCTACAGACACGATGGGTAGGAAGCCAGGCCTGAACTCCCCATGAGACTAACACATTTATCCAATTTTTAAAGAACGGAATCTATGTTCTCAGGAACTTTTCTATTCTCACTCTCCCACACCTCTGATGGGCCAGCTGGCCTGTCTGCCTGTCTGCCTGACTGCCTCCCTCCCTCTGACAAAAGCTAATCAGGATCTGCTCAGTGTCAGGATATAAAACATGCCTGTTCCACGTCTCATTCAATCCTGCTCTATTTTAGTAACAGTAAGACAACAAGTCATATTGTAACCCATGCTGTCATTTATCCCTTGAGAACAGGACTTCCTCAATCAGGCATGTGCCACTTCGCACTCCCTCTGTGGCACAGCCTGTGCCTGAGAGGCTGTCACACACCTTCTGCCTCACTGCCTCTAGGTAAAGTCTGCTCATCCTTCAGCCCTCAGCCCAAATTCCATTTCTTCAAGAAAGCCTTCCCTGACCTCCTGGACAAACCAGCAGCTGCTGTCAGCCCTGCGCCCCTGGCACCCCTTCATATAGGCCTCTCGTGTCTGTAACTATACGCGCCTGTGTGGTTTTTAGATAAACATCTGCCTCTTCTACTAGACCACCACATTCCATGATGGCAAAAACTATGTTTTGTTCACCATAATTTCCCTTCTGCTTGGCAGTGTATGACACATGTGGTGTTCAATTAGTATTTTGCTACTAATTGTGGGAATTTGGAGAGAAGTCTAGGTGTTTGAGGACTTCATTAGGAGGAGAAACAGGGCTTACTTCCTAGTGACTAATGGTGAATGTGATTGTAAGAATAGAGATGCTGAGGGGCACCTGGGTGGCTCAGTTGGTTGGGCGTCCGACTTTGGCTCAGGTCATGATCTTATGGCTTGTGGTTTCCAGCCCTGTGTCGGGCTCTGTGCTGACAGCTCAGAGCCTAGAACCTGATTCCAATTCTGTGTCTCCCTCTCTTTCTCTTACCCTCCCTTGCTCATGCTCTGTCTCTCTAAATCTCTTAACAATAAATAAACATTAAAAAAAAAAGTATATGGATGCTGAGCTGTGGGGGTTGGGCACAAGGAAGGTTGAAAGCAAGCATCACAAACTCCAGAAGGTAAAGTGACATTGTTCTTCCTCTGTCACTCCTAGGAAAGTAGGGTTCCTGGTAGAGGCACTCCTGATGAAGAGGAGAAGGAGACTATCTCTGTATGAGAAATATTTCCGAGGAGCCCACGTAAGGTCAAAGATTCATAGATGAAAAGGTTTTGTGGAGGAAATAAGTCCCCTCTAGTTCCAGGCAGGTGGATCTGGGGGTCCAGGGGCCACATTTCTTCCATAACTAGCTAGTTCTAGCTATAAGGTGAAACCAATGGAGTACCACTGGGCCTCCAGGGACACGCTATCCTATTTAGCCAAAGACTCTCCGAACAATGCCCCATCTAGGCAGAGCTGCAAGCCCTGAACCCCAGCCTGGAGGGGACAAAATGGATGAGGGTCTGGGAGCCAGCGGGCAGAGCTGGGTGTCAGACCTGAGCTAGCTCCCACCAGGCTGGGACTGACTGATTACACCCAGAATCTGCACAGCTCTTGGCCTCTCTCTTTCCCACTAGACTGTGAGCTCCCCGAGGGCAGAGCCTGTATCTTCCCCATCCTTGGTTCCCCACAGCCTAAGATGACTCCCCCAAGGAATGTTTGTTGGAAGAATAAGTAAATGAATGAATGCATAGACCCTAGCCAAGTGGTTCACCCCCTAATTCTATGTTTTCTTATCTGTGAAGTGGTATTGACTCCTAACTAGAGTATTGTGAAGACTGAATGACATAATGAATGTGAAAGCACCCAGTCAGTAGGGACTCTCACATAAAGTAGATGTTCAAACAATACTTTATCCTCTCTTTTGCCTTTAAGCACACTCCCAATTTCAAGTACTCCCTGAACTTCACTGGCCTTCATATATTCTAGGCTGAACTTGACAGTGCACCAAATGGCTAGAGAATCATAAAATACCTGAGCAGGAGGGTACCAACAGCGGGCATCCGTCTTGCTTTGTTTTCCTGCTTTCACAACACCCTGTTTTTCCATATTAAGCCCCCAATCGCAGTCTCTGTGTCTCAGGAGGAGCTGACCTCACCCAGAGTCAATCTGATCCTGGCCAATCTGAGCACTGAATGACTCTTGCCACTGTGATTAGTCGGGTATGCATGTGCCAAGGTGACTCAACTCTGGGACTTGTGAGAGAGGGAATCAGGGAATCCCTCTTAACCCTGACAGGATGGGATGTCCAGCAGGAGCTGCTGGCAGCCATTTTGCTTCCGAAGGGAGGGAGTCTGACAGAGAATGGTATCAATGCTCAGGGAGCAGCTGGCGACCCTGTCCTGAGGACGCTGTCTCTAGATCCAGGCATGCTTAACCAGTACTCCTTTGGACTTTAAAGTTTTGAGTGCAAATCAATTCCCCTTGTTACTTAGGTCATTTTGGATTGGGTTTTCTGTCACTTGCAACCAAAGACAGTTGACTAATACAAGATGTTGACATTTACCTCATCAAACGTCTTCATTTTACACGTGAGGAAGAGATTTGTAAAATCACATGGTCAGTTCTTATACACAGCCAATTTTCCAAATAAATCTATTGCCTCACTTCCTTTTATCTTTACTGCTGACCAGAATAGGAGCTGGTTGTCCTTCTGCCTGGGTAGGGTCATAGAATATTGATTTTGGTCACAGAACATCTAATCTTTCTGTAACAGAGAGAATTTCCTAATTCAAGTCCTCGGCAACCAGTTTTGTTTTGCATTACAATGTTTTTATCCCCCAAGTGGAACTGCTGATGACCGTCCTTTCCCTTCCACACAGTGTAATCAGCAGCAATTAATTCTAATCACAAAGAGACAGCACGGATGAACAGAGCATTAATTGGATGGAAGTAATCAGAATCTCCTTAGCCTGCAGTTGGTACCTGTATGCAAGCATATGTGAGCAGTCTCGTGCATTCATGTGTACACACACACACACACACACACACACACAGACACACACACACACACTCCTCCCCCCTCTACTCCAATCAACCAGGGCACAGGAGAGAGTATAGACTAAGCATGCTGTCTGGTCATCATGGTGTAGTATTACAAAATCAAGGACTTTGGAGTCACAAAGATTCTACCACCAACCAGTTGCTTAAAATTGGCCTCCTCGTTTGTAAAACAAGGATACACAGACCTACTTCAAAGTGCTTTGGAAGATTAAATAAGTATATTGTATGTAAAGCACTTTCCACTGGTATGTAGCAGAAGCTCAGTAAGTGCTAGTTTTCTTTCCTTCCACATCAAACACCTTTTATAGCTGGTAGAGAATAAAGCCTAACGTGACCTGAAATTTTAGATCCTTGACTGTTCTGGACTGAGTCAAACAAACTTGATAGTCTCCTTCTGATCTCCCTTTAATCCTATACCACCACTGCTCCCCATCTATCTACCCCAATACACACACACACACACACACACACACACACACACACACACACTCAGTCTGGTCATTTTTCAAGGCTTAGCCTAGACTGTACCACACACATCCTTCATGAAATTTTTGAAATTTGTTCCTAGGAACACTATTTTCTTTGAACTCCATTCCTTTTTCATGATACCTGCATGATATAAAGTATATATGGTGATATAAAGTGATATATGGTGCCTCTGCTGCCCTATCTCCTCAAGTTCCTTCACTCCATCATTGGACCAACTTCTTGAGCCAGTGGATGCATAGGCATCTGGCTTGATCCGTGTCCTAAGACATTCAGGTTCAAACTAGTCCTTGAGCATGGGAACCGTGTCTCACTCATTTTGCTGTCCCCCAGGCCTTGAGTCATGGTGATTCTTAAATATGTGATAATGGCAGTGGGTTGCCCGGGAGAAAACATCTGGGCTGGGACATCAGTAGGTCTTGTAAGGACACCCAAGGCCAATGAGCTTCCTAAGACTGGGCACGGATTCTGCTGGGCTTTCTGAGGGAAAGGATTCAGTATTACAGAGAGAGATCTGGCGGTAATTAACCATGTCCCTAGATCATGTCACACAGGATGCATTCAAATCCAAAACCCTGAGTTGGCTGAGACCTGGTACCCAAGGATATATGATTTAGTAATATACTTGCAGAAGCTCTGGCCTGGGATCAGGTCCACCTTTGCCACCAGGTTTCACAGTGATGTTGCACAAATCATTTACCCCTTCTGGGTATCAGTCTGGCCACCCCAATTTTAGTCAGCTAACAACTGTGAACACCCACTGTGTTCCTTGCCCCGGAAACACAAGAGAAATCTGATATGATTAGCTCCTTTCAAGAGCTCATTGTCTAGCAGGAATTATGAAAAGGAAAATCAAAGATGTTGTAACATCTTCATATTGTGTAGTTCTTTGTTTTTAAAACCTGAAGAATGCTCCTTATCGCCTTTAGGATAAATTGCTCATCTCCTTTACCTGGAACCACAGCCTCTTTGATGTGGCCCCACAGCCACCTACCTAGCCCCTCCCTCTCCCATGCTGACCCTGTGCCCTGGCCACACTATAGTGCCAGTCACTCCCAGTGCTCCGTTATCATTTGTGCCTTTATCCATGTGATGCCCTTCCAAAATTCTCTTTCTGTTAAACTTCTGATGATCCTTTAATACAAAGTGAAAGTATGAAGTATGCGCAGAAGAAGCATCACATCTGTAAACTGGACATAGTTCCAAATGCTATGGTTTTATGAAAGCTTCATTTTCTTTTTTCTCTTGCCTTCCTTTCTCTTCTTTTCTTTTCTTTTCAAAGGGGGAGATTAGATTAGCTCTATCAACACTTTAAAGATGCAATCACTCATTAATTTTTGTATTGCATCTTTGGAACTCAAAATCTGTCTGAGCTGTGCCTCTCCTCATGGTGTTTGAAAACATCCCAAGAGCCAATTAACTAGACTGCAGGCTATGGGCTTGGCTTCCTGGAGAAAGTTCCTTTCAATGCTGAGTGAGGTATCAAGTCAACTTCACCACACCCAAACTTCCTATTCTTAGATTCCTATTCCTGCCCTTGATTATAGTTTTCTCCCTTATTTTTAAAAAAGATTTTTGATTTTTTTAAGTTTATTTATTTATTTGGAGAGAGACAGAGAAAGAGAGCATGCACGCCTGAGCAGGGGAGGGGCAGAAAGAGAGGGAGACAGAATCCCAAGCAGGTTCTGTGTTGTCAGTGCAGAGCCCAACTCAGGGCTTGATCCCACAAACTGTGAGATCATGACGTGAGCCAAAGCCAAGAGTCAGATGCTTAACCAACTGAGCCACCCAGGCACCCCAAGATTTTTAAATTTTTAACTAATCTCTACACCCACTGTGGGGCTTGAACTCACAACCCTGAGATCAAGGGTCACATGTTCTACTGAGAGGCAGCCAGCGGCCCCTAAAGCTTCTCTCTTAAAAAATGCTGTAAGAGATCATTTAGGCCTCTTATTTCAGAGCAGTGAGGTACTCATCCACAGCTCTGAGCTTTCAGGCCCTGGTGGAATGTCTTCTTCTTCCCCTCTTGGTGAATGCTTAATCACCCTTGTAAACTCAGCTCAAAATGTATCCCATTTAGGAAGTCTTCCAAGATTCCTTAAGGCTGAATTAGTTGCCTATTTAATCTGTTCTCTGTGTTCCTACAGAATCCTGTACTCATCTTTTCTTTAACTTTAATTGTACTGTTTTTTAATCCGCACCAGGTGAAGAGACAGGTTAGGCAGATTAGGTACCAGATAACATGTGTTATGGGATGATAAAACATCAATGAAAATATAGCAAGCTGAAGAAAATTATTTTTATCAGAACTGTTTACTAATATGTAGTTGGAAGAAAATTTGAGATCCTCAGGTGATGTAACTTGCTCAAGTCATCAAGCTAGACAATGGTCTAGAATGGTTTGAATGGTTTGAATCCAACTCCAAAATCAATGCTTGTGTTGGCTATTCACTTAGTCACATGTGTTAGATGCTGACTGTGTGTCAGGCACTGTGCTAGGCACTGGGATGCAACATTTCAAACATGGTGGATAATGGCAGAACAGAGCCTAATTCCTTATGTTGGTCTCTGGTCTTAAGATCTAGGATTCTTCTGAGGCACCTGGGTGGCTCAGTCGGTTAAGCATCTGATTAGTTCAGGTCATGATCTCATGGTTCATCAGGCTCTGTACTGACAGTTCAAAGCTGGGAGCCTGCTTCAGATTCTGTGTGTCCCTCTCTCTCTGCCCATTCCCCTCCTCAAAAATAAATAAACATTAAAAAAAAAAAAAAAAAAGATCTGAGGTTCTCCAGTCCCAGGGTGTGATTTCACCACTGGAAGCTCTGCAGTCAGCCTCACCCCCTCTCCAGAAACAGGCGAGACAATTCCCCACAACAACCCCTGCTTTGCCCCCAAATCTTTGGCTGTGCCCACTGTGGAAAGAGAGCCAAGGCTGCTTCCAAGTTCATTAATAATTTTGGCTTTCTGGAGGAAGGATTTGGATTGCTTTGCTCTTCAAATATCAAAACATCCAATTAACACAGCTAATTAGCATCACTAGCAGCAGTCAAAAGAATGGCAATTTAGATGCAGGATTTCAAAGGTTTCCTAGTTGTAGGCCAAGGCAACCCATCACTTGCTAATGACAAGAATTCCTTGCTTAGGCAATTCTATAGCAGCCATCAATTAGCCTAGCCACCAGGCAGAGACTGGCCCCATCCCTGAGTCATTTGTCTAATCAGAACTGGGAGGAGAGAAAGAGAGAGTTGGGGAGCGGGAGCGAGGGGGAGGGAGAGAATGAATTAGGAAAAAAGGGAAGCACAGAGACGGAGAGATAGAGAGAAATAACACACAAAGACAGAAATTCTCAGAGACTAAAAGAGACAGACACTGCGTGAGAGAGATGAACAAAAAAGCAGCTTATAAATAGACAGCAATCCTAGAGGCACAGAGAAATAGAAATAAACGTCTTAAGTATAGAAAAGATATGACAAAAAACTTCAGGCCACCAGAAGCTTTGGGAAAGTGGTTGATCTCTGGGAAGCCTAGCATTCTGATTGATAAAATCGGGCTGAGCTGTGAGAGCAGATTAAAATTTGGCAAAGTTCAGCTGCTATGGTGAGACTCGAAGACCCCATCCGAGCTACTTGTTCCCCCTCACACTGAACGTTGGCCTTTCATGAGCCTTGGTTTCTCTTTTGAAGGTTGAGTATGAGGTCAACGTTCCTCTGTGTGCTTTCTCCTGTGATCAACACCCATCACACCCTCTTCTCCGCTCCTGGTATGGACAACCAGACCTGTGATCAAGTGGGAGTACTGTTGTCTCCCTCAAGGAAGGAAAACAATGGATCTCCTACTAAGTTCACCTCAGAACAGACTTTGGAGTCTTTCCTCCTCCCTACTGCACCGCCTCTGCCCTGGTTCAGGCTTTACGGTCACACTCCTAGAACGTCACAACAGCCTCTGCTTTCTCTCCTTGCTGCTGTCCAGTACAATTCATGTCACTGTTGCCAGAGTGACATTTCTAAGACATGGGTAGGACTATGTTTCTCTCTGACTTAAACCCCTTTATAATGGGTTCCATACCTTCTCTAGGTCAAGCCCAAGCCTGTTAAACATGGTATGTAAGGCCTCCTTCTGGGTGCTGGCTTCTGCTGTCTCCTCTGTAGCCTTTCCTCACCCTCCTCTCTTACCCCTGTCTACACTCACACTCCAACCACTCGAGATGACATGGGGACCCCTGGACACTTCATACTGCCTTTATCTCTGGGCTCTGCTTTATCCTATCTGGCCCCTGCAGTATCTAACTGATCCTTACTCTGTACTCTTGCTCTGTTCCTCTCTATGTCTTTGTTCACACCCTTCCTCTGCCTTTAAATTTGTTCTTTTCACCACCTCATCTTTCGCCTATCATGTTTATAAGGGTCACAAACTCAAATGTCTTCAGAGGGCAGGCTCATAATAGAAATAGGTATGATGACAGTTGTAAAACAGTAGGAGATTAGTGGCAAATTGGACAGTAAATGCCATGCTCAAAGCCCTCAAACTCAACATTAAACTAACCAACCAACCAAGTCATCAGTCAGCAGACATGCTCCTGGCCAAAGCCACTATCTGCAGAAAAGAATTAGCCGTGGGCCACCAGTTGGCCCACTAGGCCCTCCAGGCTCAGACTCCCTTACATCCCTTGGTATCTCCTCACATCCGGTTTCCTCATGAAAGGTATTTTAGCAGCCTGTGCCATCTCCTTCCCTTTGGGCCCTGCAGGGGTGTTAACTGTGTGTAAATAGCTGCAAAGAACCCCAATGTTTCCAGTGACTAGGCCAATCCTATCATACGCCTGGCCCAGGCAAGATGTTATTAATCAGCATTTTAATGAAGCCTAATTACCACAGATGATACCTCCCACCAGGTAAGACAATGGTTACAGATGGGAGCAAACCAGGAAATCGCTGCCCTCTCCTGGGCTCACTCAGATCATAAGCATGAAGGGTTAACTTGAGAAGGACTGGACAGCTGTAAGGATGAGAGTCCAGCAGAGGGCCCTGCTAGCAGTAAGAAATGACTCCTCTCCCAGTGCCAATATAAACAGTCGGGACAGTGAGTTGAGCTGGACTTCTGGCTAGGGATGGGCTCTGGCAAGTGATCATCATCTCTTCTGAGGTCTCTTCTGGCTGACATTCTATTTTTCCAGATATGACTATGTGTTTGTTTCCAGTACCTATTCCTGAGTCAGGCCTTGGTAAGGCATCAAAGTCTTCCAAAAATGACCTTTGTTTCCTCAACTCTTTGTTTTCTCTCTTTGCCCTTCCATTTACTCTTCTTCTTTCTTTACAATGCTCCTTACAACTGCCCTCCCACTGCCACTGGCTCCTGTGGCACAGCAATAATCTGAACTCTGAGAACAGATAGTCTCAGCTGTGTGACCTTGAGAAAGTTGTTTCCAGCATCCTCATCAGTCAAATGAGAGCAGTAATCATGTCCTATCTTTTCCACATGGTTGTTCAGGGAAAATACCTAGGGCAATGCCTGCTGCCTAACCAAGTCAATTTCTTTTTTTTTTTTTTTAATGTTTTATTTATTTCTAGGAGAGAGAGAGAGAGACAGCGTGAGCAGGGGAGGGTCAGAGAGAGAGGGAGTCACAGACTGAAACAGGCTCCAGGCTCTGAGCTGGCAGTCAGCACAGAGCCCGACGCGGGGCTCGAACCCACGAACCGCGAGATCATGACCTAAGTGAAAGTCGGACGCTTAACCTACTAAGCCACCCAGGCGCCCCTAACCAAGTCAATTTCTTTACTTCTTTTTTAAAAAATTTTTAATGTTTATTCATGCTTTGTGTGTGTGTGTGAGAGAGAGAGAGAGAGAGAGAGAGAGAGAGAGCATGAGCAGGGGAGGGAGGGGAGGGACAAAGAGAGAGGGAGACAGAATTCAAAGCAGGTNAAAAAAATTTTTAATGTTTATTCATGCTTTGTGTGTGTGTGTGTGTGTGAGAGAGAGAGAGAGAGAGAGAGAGAGAGAGCATGAGCAGGGGAGGGAGGGGAGGGACAAAGAGAGAGGGAGACAGAATTCAAAGCAGGTTACAGCCTCTGAGCTGTCAGCACAGAGCCCGACATGGAGCTTGAACTCACAAACCATGAGATCATGATCTGAGCTGAAGTGGGATGCTTAACCCACTGAGCCACCCAAGTACGCTCCCCCCACCCCCAGGTCTCTTTCTTAATTCTGCACCTTCACTGAGAAGTCAGTAGGTGGGAGAAACATTGGGCCCTTGCTTGTTGTTTCTTGATCTGGGAATGAAGTCTGGACTCCACAAGGCTTCCAAAATCATACTAGGGGGAAGGGCCACTGGTCTAGGGTAAATTAACCGGCTCCCCCTTTCTATCTCCTCCTACATACACCATCTGTTTCTCCTGTTAATACAATCATTTCCTCATGCTATTTTCTTGCTCAAGAACCTTCTCTGGCTACCCATTGCCTATAAGCTAAAACCTCAAATTAGTACTATGGCCCTCAGGCTATTATCTGGCTCCAAAGGACTTTTCCAGCTTTACTTCCTGGGCCTCTCTTGTATGAAGTTGCCACTCTAGACAGGCCAACTCCTTAACATGCTCGGTTCTAGCACAGAGGCTTCCTTTATCCATGCTGATCCTCTCTCTGGAGGGCCTTCCTTGGGTCACCACTAGACTGTAAGTTCCGTCACCAGACTATGAGAGGGGATGCTATTTTGTTTCATTTCATTTTAAATCTATTAACAGAGCTAGATACAATGAAGACTCTCAATAAATATTTGTTAAATTAGACTAAATGACAGCCCTTCAAATTTTTCTTTTTAAAAGTCTGGAATAGTTCCCTTTATATGCGATGATGTAATCAAGTTCAAGATGTGAAGCCAAGAGACCTGGGGTCAAACTCAAGCTTTGCCACTGTAATGGCTAATTTTATAAATCAGCATGGCTGCAACACGACGACCAGATAAGTGGTTGAACATTATTCCAGATGTTTCTGTGAGGGATGTTTTGAAAGGGATTATCACTTAATTTGGTGGACTTTGAGTAAAGTAGATTAATCTCCATAATGTGAGTGGGCTTCATCCAATCAATCGAGGGCCTGAATGGAACAAAACACTGACTTCCCTCGGAGCAAGAGTGAATTCTGCAATGGACAGCCTTCAGATTTGAACCGTTAAATCTGCTCTTCTCTGGATCTCCAGCCTGTTCACCTACCCTGCAGACTTTGGACTTGCCAGCCTCCATAACCATATGAGCCAACTCCTTAAAACAAATCCCCTACTCTCTCTACATCCTACTAGTTCCATTTTTCTGGGGAACCTTGACTTATACAACCACGTTATACATTTATGTCAAGTTATTCTACCTCACTGAGCCTTTGTTTTCTAAACTGTAAAATGGGGATAATTGTTCCTCCTCCACAGAATTGTTGTTATGATTCATTGTGACCCTGTGCATGTGAAAGCCCTGGAAGTTGTGAGCTACTGCTCCGTGCTAAATCTTATCACAGGCTCACAACCCTCTAGGAAGGCATCTCCACCTGACCTAGCCCTCTTTAAACTCAGACATTTCTGTGCTCCAAGAGTAGTCTAGGCCCATACCAAGCTGACTCTGTCCTCTCTTTTACCATCTAAGTACATGTGAGGCCCAGAACTGGAGGGAGATGGAGTGGGTAGGGACAGGGTCCCAAAAGAGGCTAGTCTGGGCAGCTCTCAAAGCTAGAGCAGAGGCTGCTATAAAGGATTCAGACATGATGCTGCAGTTGGTTGGGTCTTGAATTTAAATGCAGCCCATTGCTCTTTGTCTTGACAAGGTAATAAAAAAAATCCTCAGACAGTATATTATGGATGCAAAGGTGCAGCACAGGCTCTCTGCCCGCCACCTGGGAGAAGGAAGACATGTCTGGGCCTAAAGGAGGCAGGCCTTAGGGGGAGGGAAACAGGTCAGAGTGGACAGCACATCATTGGCAGCACAGGGAGGGCCTGGACCCCTAACACGAGGCCGGTGCTTCCCGATCCTCCATGCTGTGACTCACAGAGGAGATGCTATTTGCTTGCACAGTGAAGGAAACTGTGAGGGGCTGCTTTCTGCTCAAAGTTACTGGCCCCCAAACCTGGGCCACTCCAGCCTTGTGAAGCTATGCACGAGCTGAGGTATCAGCACCTTGGTGCAACTCACCCAAGCACTGAGGGTAGGAATCTCTGTAATACACCTTCCTCTTCCTCCTCAGCTGGGAACACAGGAGATGCTATGGTCTTCATGGTAGACCTGGTGGAAAACTCAGCTAGGAAGTCATAATTGGGCCCCCAAGCTCCAGTGGGTCTTGTGATTGCTGTCTCTCTCGATGGGCCGAGAATCCTGCAAATCTGATCATGTCGTTCCTCACTCAAAATGGCTAGCACATACACTCCTCAGTAGGGCACAGAGTGTGCCCCCTCCGCCCCTGTGCAGCTCCATCACTAAGCACTCCCTCCTTTAATAATTTTATCTATTTTCAAACAACATCTGGCTTCCCCCCATTATTTCTCTCCAGGTATGGATGTGGCTGATTTGACTGCTCTAGGATAAACTTGTCCAGAAAGTAGAGCTCCAGGCTGCCTTGGCTACAGGCTGCGGGTGGGTCCCCAGTGCTCATATTAGGACTGGCCTTGAGGTAACAGTGGCTCCCTGTGACATGCTCTTTCCTGATGGACCACTGCAATAGCCTGTGTCAAGCAAACTGCACAGGCACTTTGAAGACTTCCATCCAAGTCAGCTTTGTTAGTATCACATTCACCAAAGCAAGTCACCCAGATACACCTAACATCAGTGGGGCAAGAAAGAATACTCTGTCCACTGTCCTTTCTGGCACTTGAAGCTCTAGACATCCAGCTGCTGACCCACCATGCTGTGTCATGTCTCTGGGCCTTGGCCTGGAATGTTCATTAACTGTAATATCTGCACGTCAGCTTTTCCATCAGATTGTATCTTGGAATGCAGGGGGCCTCACTTGATCAAGTTATGTGTCCCCAACCACCCAGTATGGGACCTGACACAGAAGGAGTGCTCAGAAAGACCCATCATCTGTACTATGGTTGAAATTTGAGTTCACAGAAAAGGGCAATAGAGATTCCTTAGTCAACTGTCCCCTTCAGTGAGGAAGCAATGTGTATCCATCTTTGATCCCCAACGCCCAGCACAGGACCTGGCACGGAGTGAGTGCTTGATAAACAATTTTGCATGAGTTCTCCTAACATTTATATAGATAAGAAAATGAAAGACCAGAGATGGAAAATGAAGTTCCTAGGTCACACAGGAAGTTTCTGAAAGTCTGGATTCCAGCCCGGCTCCCCTGATTCCCAGGAGGCCAGAACCCACCACCAGCCCTTTTCTAAGGCCTTGTTTCTTGACACAGACCTAAGGTTATGTGAAGTAGGACTTTACTTGTTTGAAATTTCTCTTAGATCAATTGCCAGATCCAACATAGATGAGTTCCCATTGCTTTAAAGCCGTGGAGGCAAAAGGCAATTGCTGTGAAAGCAACAGAGCTGGCTTTGGAGGCTGAGGGGCCTGAGTTTAGGAATCAGCAGAAGCACTTGCTGATTACATGACCTTGTGTAAGTGCCCTGACTACTCTGTGCATCAGTCTCCTCCCCCCACTTCATGTACCACGGGGGACCAGAATGCCTACACGTCAGGGTTGTAGAAGAGGTCCTGCTAATGTGTACGCTTACCTAGAACACGTTCATCACAGGTGGCCACTCACGGTGACATTGTGTTTCCAGATTGTGCTTCAAAGCCGGCCTGCAAGCACTAGCCATCACCCTCAGAGACGGTTTGCCCTGACAAAGACTCCCAGGCTCGATGCCCTGCCATCCTGGTATTTTAATATTCACAGTGCCACCGCTCGCTCTGGAACAGCCACTGACCATAAAGTTTGACATTTTGAAGATTATAGTGCTTGGAATTAGTCATGCACATGTGATGTCATTGTTCCTCCTGGCCTTGCTCCCGAATCTAAAAATGACTTTCAGTAAAGCCCGGTAACTTTCCCTCAACAATTACTCTCTAGTGCGGAGAGGTATGCAGGCATTGAGGCCAAGTGAAAACTCTCCGTCACTTGGGAGAGAGCCAGACCGGAGGAGAGATGGTGTGAGTCCGCATATTTGGAGGAAGGGGTCTGCTCCGCCAGGCCTTGGTGGTGCACTGCCTCCCGGGAGCAGAGGGGCTGGAGGGCTGGAAGGGACGGTGCAGGGAGGGGCATGTGAAATCTCACAGCAGTCTGGCTGCGAGCACAGGAGTGGAGCAGGGGCTGTGGGATTGCAGGGCTTGGGTTTGGAGCCTGGCTCTGCCCCTCACATGTTGTGTGACCCTGGGTAAGTTAACAGTTTAAGCCAACATCTTCTCACTTGCAGGACAGGAATGGTGGCTCCTTCATAAGGCTCTGGGAGAATTAAATAAGCTAATAGAGCACTTAGCACAGTGCCTACCACATGGTAGGCAATTCATAAATATTTTCCTTCATTCAAGAGCTTTCCAACTTTCCAAGACTCAGATATCTCATCATGCTTTAAATGATGTGTGTTCCCAGAATCCTAGAGACATCCACTGGCACATATTATTACTAAACACTTAGGCAAAGGGAAGTGAGTTTGGGATTTTCCAGCCTGCCTTTACTGCAAATGAGTAGCGGCAGACTCAAGTCACAGTTTCCTTGTGAGAGGACTCAGAATAAGAATCTCCTCTGCTTTCAAACTAGCCTTCTGGTTTTACAGATGGTGTGGATGATTCTCCATCTAGATAGGAAGTCTGAACTCCAACTTGCTGGCCTCCCAACTACCTCCTCAGCAGGACCCCTGACCTCCTGGGATGGCCATGAAGTGATCACTCAGAATTTTAATGTGTGATAATAGCATCCCTTACTAGGAGCTAGTCAGGGTGTTAAGTACTTACATATGTTCTCATTTAACCTCACACAAACCCTAGCGGGGGGAGGGGGTTATACCATTATCTCTATTATCTGGGTAAGGAGTCTGAGGTCCCGAGAGGTGAAGGAATTTGCCCAAAGTTGTACAGGGCTTAAAAATGCCATAGCAAGTATCTGGAATCAGACATGCATGACTGCAGAGAATGTGGGCTCCTAACCACTGAACCACACCGGCTCAGATACATACAGTCCTGGTCCTTGCCTGAGTCTGGACTGGTTAGAAGTCCTGGCTTCCCTGTAGCTGGACTGAGAGACGCCACATTCCCCGAGGATGGTATAGAAGACGCAGCCTGTGTTACTGTAGCAGACGGCTACAAGTTTGGAGCGAGTTTTGGGATTGTGCCCTTGGTTCTCATCAGGCAACACTCTGAGAGGCAACCTCATGATGCTGGTGCTGGCACGTGTGGGAGGAATGCTTAAGAGGCCAGACAGAGGTCATTCCTCCCAACGTGGGTCCCTGGGTGAGAGGTTTCCTTAAGAGCTCAGTGCCAGGAAATGCTTCGTGGTGCTTTATTGAGGCATGTGCCTTTGTTGCAGTTAGCACATATGGTAAATAAATGAGCAAGCAAAGTAGAATAGCTAGCCCTCGGACACATACACCAGGATGTCATGTGGGGCCTCAGGAGATGACTCCTTCCTCACCACAAACCTTCCCCATAGGGTGCTCTGGGAAAAGAGGCTCCCCTTGATATTTTCACACCCTCTGGTTGTCCCTAGCTCAGTTCACATGCCCCGGATCACATACTTTGTCAAGAAGCCACTCTGCCTGCCGCTGTGGGAGAGGCAGAAGACAGAAACAGTGATCCCTGAAAGACAGTTTCTTCCAGGTGAAGGTCAAGTCCTTACTTTTCTGAAAAGCTCCATAAATGGTATTTGAATCTGAATCTGAACTGAGGTTTGAGGAGAGGAGGAAGAGGAAGGGGAGAGGGGACAGAGGACTGGAGAAGAAAGGAGAAGGACAGAAGGGGCCAGCCTGCGCGACAGGGCTGCTGGAAGGGGAGGAGGGGAGGGTGTTCAGAGGCCAGCCCCGGGCAGCCACCTCCCTGCTCAGCCCCTGCACAGGCAGAGCATTGAGCACTTGCTCATGATCCTACGAATGGAGAATACTGGACTCAGATGTGGCTTTGGGTGCAAAACATTTCCACTTTTTGCCACTATTTGCCTTAAGTCAGGAAGGGAGCTAAGGAGGAAGAAGAGAGAAAGGAAAAGTGGGAGAGGGGGGAGGAGAGGGCGGATGGGGAGGAGGGAAGAGAGGGCGTACTGAGATGTGTGTGTGTCTGTATATATGTATATGAGAGTGAAATAGACAAAAAGAGAAAGAAAAAAATGGAGAATGAGAGGGAAGAAGAAAGAAATGGGTGGGGAGGAGGGATGTTCATGGGGAAAGGAACCTGGGAGAAGTGAAGGTGATGTGCACCCCCCTTCGCCCCACCAAGGGGGCTCAGGCTCCCCTCACCCCTTCCCCAGCTCAGATCCTGGCCCAGACAAAGGACCTGGCCTCCCAGTCCTCTGCCGGGAGGAAGCTAGACTCTCCAAGGCAGCCATGCACCCTGGGGGCCAGGAGAGGGCACTTCAACCTCAGGCAACAGCAGCAGAATACAGCTGGTTGTCCCTGCCGAGCAGGCAGCAGGGGGCGGAGAGCCTGGGGGGAGAAGCCAGCCGGTTAATCAGGCTGGCGGGTTACCAGCACCTCTCCAACGCAGCCAGGTCCCCACACACATCCCTGTGGACACGGGACTGGCAACGAAGTGGTTTGGGTCTCCCTCTACACTAGCCCAGCACGGCTCCTGCCTTCCCCCTGCCCTGACCCTATTCCAGATTTCCGTCCTGAAGAGCAACATGCCTCCAACTTCCTTCCATGTCCCCTCCTCCTCCCCTTCACCAAGAATCACTCCTTCCATGAGTACAGGCAGACTAATCAATCTTCAAAACCATTCCTTACACACTTTCCCTTTGATTTACACAGCCACTCACAAAGTGGACAAGGCAGGGAAAATGGGAAACTGAGGCACAGAGATGGAACATCAGCGGTCTGACATCACATTAAATAAGTAAAAATCACTGTACTTTTCAGTGGTTATACTCCATGATGAGAACCCAAGTATCTTGGCCGTTTACTGTGACACTGCTCCAAGACCAGTGTCAAGGAAGGCTTATGTACATTGTCTTTGAGCACCTAACTTTGTTCCAGACTGAGTCTTGGCCTCAGTCACACATCCTAACTACAGACCAAGCCCTGCCTGAGCATTAATGACTATGTTCTGGTAAGAAGTTTTGAATTATGCACATGAGTACAGATAATGGAGTCTGAATCCACTGGGGTATCTGAGAACTCCAAACACTTTTAAGAGGATTGTTGTTTAAGAATCTTAGGAATCCCTTAAGCATCTTAAGGACCCTTCAAGGAAGTTTCCATCAAACCTCAAGTCTGCACTGATTTCATCTTTTCCTGATGGCCCAGAAATTTATTACTTAGATTTCACCCAATTCAGTACTTGACTGGTAACAGTAATAATAAAGCTATCATTTATTGAGTGCCTACCATGTTCCAGGTGATCTATTAGGCACCTGAGAATTTTTTTTTATGTTTCCATCTACTTGAAACAACCCTATGAGGTAAGTTTCATAATCATCATTGCTATGAAAGGGCAAAGTGAGGCTCAGAGAGGTCAGGCCACTTGCCCAAGGTCACACGACTAGTAAATAGCAGAGCTGAGATCTGTACCCAGGTCAGCCTGGCTTTAAAGGCCATGTTCCTTTTCACCCTACTACTGCATAATGGCATCTGTTACATCTCAGCTATTGTTAGCTCCTCGGCCACATGACTGGTTTCTTTAAAGAAACTGTCCTCTAGAGGGGTAATAAGGTTTGGACTTGATATCAAAAGAAATAAATCCAAGCTCCTGGGAGGGCATTGCTCTACCACCTACAGACTGACACAGGCCTCCTTCATCTGACTCTCACTTTTCATACTTCAGGAGTTGGGGGCTGGTTGTTTCTCTGAGTAGGCTCTCAGGGTCAAAATGTACCTCCCTTGTTTATAAAACACAGATAATAGCACTCATCTTTCTGGGTGTTTGTAGGGGATCAAAAAAGATGATGGCTCTGAATGCACTTTATATACTGGTAAGTGCTGTTCACTTCCTGATAGTCTACTCAGGGCTCAGCATTCTGTAGAAGTTCTGTGAATACCACTGTAAAGATGTTTTTGCTTTGAACTGAAACCTAAGCATTCTCTGTCTCCTCGAGTCTCTCCACTGACTCAGGGCAAAATCTGCATAGAATGAGATCAGGTCCAGACCCTCAGGTCTCTCCTCCTCCCAGCCACCACCCCCACCTCCTGCCTCTTGAGACACATCAACAAGCCAAGCACGGCCACAGCCCTGGCTAAAGGCCCTTGTCTCACACAGACTTGACAGCTGCCTCTTCTTATTGGCAGGACATTTATCATCTTGAGGAAAATATTGATGGATAAGAACCCCAGACAGGCAGCGTGTTTCACTGGGCATGCAGCCTGCTGCTTAGGAAGTGAGATTTGAGGTGCAGGGTTTTCTGGATGAAAGGGAAGGTTGGTGGTCCTGTGGAGAATGGCCCATGCTCTCAGGGGTTTGACAAAATCCAAGGGATGACTGTGTCCAGTACATAGTAGATGCTCAATAAAGGAGTTAGACCCAGGCTCAATAGGCTCTTAGAATGAGATCTGGAGGTTGGAGGCCTTTGGTCCAAACTCTTTTCCAGATAGGACAGTGGGATCAGGGAAGGCTAGTGACTTGCTCAGTATCACATAGCAGGTCAATGGCAGAGACCATATTAACAAAGTCCATGGCTCATGAGTCTCCCATGGGAACACTGACCATTACGCGAGGATGCTACCAGGAGATATCCCAAAACCTCTGGTCAGATGGAGTAGTCTGGGAAGCTGAAACTCTGGGTTCCCTAGGGAGTCTGGAAGAAGGGGATTCCCCTAATTACATGCAAAGCCATTCCCAGGGCGCACATCTTTTTAAAGATGAGAATGGGAATAAGGCAGGGTGGGTGTGTTACTTGGAGAGGTGTTGGGACATTGGTCTGTGCTGCGCTCTGTCTCTAGCTGCCTGAAGCCACCACGTGCCACGGCACTCTCCCTGAAACCACCTACTGGTTCCCACAGCCCTCTCTAGCCTCATTGCCTCTTACTCCCTGCCTTGCACCCCAAGGCCTAGTTTCGTCCAAAGGAGGGAAGCAGCTCTCCCAGTGCTCTGGACTCCGCACACGCTGCTCGCTCGACCTGCCAAGCCCTGACATGGTCCCTTCCTCACTCCACCTACTCCCACCCCCAGCATCCCCAAGGCTGGGTTTGATGCTCCTTCTGGCCACTGCCTGTGTCCCCCTCTGTCACAGCACTGTGCTGCGGTCACTCTCCTGCCTGTCTACCCCACCATACTGGGAACTTCTCTAGGCAGAGGCCATGACCACTTGGCCCTGCCTCCCTAGAAACCAGGCCAGACCCTGGTGCATAGTAGATGCTCAGTGAATGTGGCCCTGCTGTCTTCCACATAGAGCTTCAAGATGATGCTGGCTCCCACTGGCTCTTGTTCTGACCTCTAGGGCCACATAGAATGGATCTAAGGGTGCCTGGGTGGCTCAGTCGGATAAGCGTCCAACTTTGGCTCAGGTCATGATCTCATGGTTCGTGGGTTCGAGCCCCGCTTTGGGCTCTGTGCTGACAGCTAGCTCAGAGCCTGGAGCCTGCTTCAGATTCTGTATCTCTCTCTCTCTCTCTCTCTCTCCGATCCTCCCCTGTTCATGTTGTCTCTCTCCCTCAGAAATAAATAAAACATAAAAAAAATTTTTTAAAGAGAAATAAAAAGAATGAATCTACTCCCTCTGCTCCAAGATGACTCTTTAGAAATTTGACCAAACCACGGCCTCCAAATGTCTTCTTTCCAAGGAAGATATTCCCAACTCCTCGACAAGTTCTTCCTAAGTCATAGCTTTGTGTAGGGTAACCAACCATCTTGGTTTGCTTAGGACCATCCTGATTTTAGCCCTGGAAGTTCCTTATCTCAGGACACCCTATGCCATAGGCAAACCTGAATAGTTGGCAAACCTTGTTTTGTCTTCCTTTCTCATCTCAGTCCTTCAGAGGCATTGCACCATTTTTCTCAATGTCCTGTATAGAGTGGTGGCCAGAAATAAACACGGCTCCAGGAGTCCAATGACACAGCAGAGCAAAGAAAGGCTAGCACCTCCTTGCTCCTGACTTCTGCTTCTGTTAATGCAGCCAGTCAACATCAATTTTGGCAGGACAGTATGTGGTGGATGTGGGGGTTGATACATTTGCCTTATTGACCAATATCAAGCTTAATAGTGTCAATTAAGATGCCTTGACCATTTTACTACACAGAAAACCTCATTTTCCCAAATCAGTACTTTTCAAAGCTGTTTTTGTTTTGTTTTACACTAAAGCCAGAAATTGTTTAACACCTTTTTTCTTAATATTGCCTAAGCCCTCCAAGTGTTCCGGGCATTCATCCATTCAATAAGTATTTATTAAACACCTACGGTGTGGCACATGGTCCCTCTCTTTGGCCTTTGAGCTGGTCAAAGTTAGGTGCAACTCTGCAACTGATTTGAACTGATCTTCGGTAAAATTCTTCCACTCTGGGGGCTCTCCCCACATTTGTAAAAACAAGGGGATGGGAACACAAGTAAGTGTGTGCGTAAGTGTGCAAATGACCAGAAATATAAACAAACAGGTTCATGTTACTTAAGAACCAGCCAGGATTTTTCTGACCGTCAGCTAACGGCCATAACCCTGAAACAATATCAACTTTCCTTATCATCAACTTGGTTTCCATGGAGTCTCACAGTGCTGCTAGTGAAGGCTGACAGTTATCACCATAAAGAAACCTTACAACTTTGTAATTTGTAGCTCTCTGCTGTCAGTAATATTAACAGCATTTCGAATTATGGCTATAAACTTGACAACAGCAGATAAAACCCTTAGAAACCTCATTTGTGGGGATGAGGAAGGATGGGGGAAGGTAATAACATTTTGGTTTTCTAGCTCTGGAGAGGAGGCACGCTTTGATATGGAGGTGGGAGGCAACAGGGCAAGCCCTCCAAAAGGCAAGGCGGCTCAGCCCAGGCACCGCAGAGGGGTGCCTGGGTGACATTTGGGTGATCAGGGATTACAGACATGTCAATGCCAGAGGCAAGGGTCATAGAGAGCAGGGCTACCAGATGGACAGGGTTGGTTGGTAGGTCCCAACCTTTGTCGGGTTCAGGAAAGGGCTTTTATCCTACAGGAAATGGGAGGGATCTGGGCCAAATGCAGAGCAGGGAGGAAGGTGAGACAAAGCCTACCAGGCAGGATTGAGAGAATAACTCTGGGCACATTATTTGACTTTTCTGGGCTTTAGTTTCCCTATTAGAAAATGGAAGTGCTTATCGCAAAGGCCAAAAATGAAATTATTCTTTTGTGTCTGTCTGTCTGTCTGTCTGGCTATCTATCTATCTATCTATCTATCTATCTATCTATCTATCTATCTATCTATCCATCCATCCATCTATCTCTCTATCCATCCATCCATCGATTCAGAAATCCTATATTTTCATCTTCTAATCTAAAGATAAGAAAATTTGAAACCAGAATGGGAACAGATCTTTCCAAACCAATGCAATCCTCCAATACAGGGATCCTGACTTGTCCATGATGTACATCACAATATCATTATTTTTACCATGACTACTGCTACTATTAGCCATTCATTCATTCAGCCAGTCATTTCAGTAACCATTCATGTTTAAAGATCAAATTGTAGTCTACATCTGCATGGAGGAGAAACAGAAACTCACAGGCCTGAGTCCAGTGTTGTCTTCTGTTCCCAAAGCCTTCTGACTGAAGCATTTTTTGCTTATGAATTTTAACAAAGACTTGATCCTGGGTGTGACAATCAGGAACTGGGAAGTACCTAGGTATTGTACGTGCCAACCAACAGGTCAGACCTGACTGCTGCTTTCTCTTCTGTCTAAAAAGTGAAGTTTTCTTACCAAGAAAGAAAACCCAGGGAATACCCACGCCTCCTACCACCACACTCCCTCCAATAGCCCCAATACACACTTCTATTCTGATAATTCATCTGAGCAACACAGACCACATCACCCATTGTTCTATTAGTGAGCCAGCTACCAGATGTTGGTAAGATTGCTTCCATTTCATTCATTAATTCATTAATTCATTCACCCATCCATCCATTCACCCATCCATCCATCCATCCATCCATCCATCCATCCATCCATCCATCCATCCATTGGCATTCACTGAGATTCTAACTAGTATCAGGCTTTAAGCCAGAGAGATGAAGTGATTTAACCAAGGTCACACAGCTTTATAAGGGAAGCAAGGGGCAAAAGGCCACACTAGAATGGGAACCTTGATTCCCAGTATAGCATTCTTTTCTCCAACTCATCAAGGGGAGTCTACCTTGACTGTGCACACCAAGAAAAATCCCTCCCTTCATTATGACTCTACAGTAACTTATAGAAAAACCTAATATGACCCTGTCCAAAGCTCAGGCCTCTCTCTAGAACTTCAGCCTCATACAGCTATCTGCCTAATAAATTTCTCCATTTGTATATCACATGAGCCTCCTATACTCAATACATCGCAGAGCTCAAAATATTCCCCTCCTCAATTCTTTTCTCCAGTTTAAGTGATTGGTCCCACCATCCACCATGCTATTCAAGTCAAGAAAATTGGATATCTTCCTTGACTTCTTCTTTTACCCTCACACCCAAGCAATCACCAAAAATACTTAATCCTACCTGTTAAATATTATAACATGTTGCTAAAATGGAAGTATCTGTGTCTCGATTTTAGCTGAGATCCTAAGTCTATAGCTACTACCTTTCAATGTGAGGTATGAAATCACAAGGCAGGACTTGCAAAGGGAAACCAGAAAGCCTATTTTGCAATCTTTAGCTCGCCTTCAGACAAGAGGGATACTGGAGGGTATAGTGACCCAACAGAAGTGAACCACCAGATCATCAGGGACTGAGGAAGGACCATACACAACTGGCCTGAGAGGATGGACTTGGCCAACATCAACAGATATCCAGCGCAAGGGAAGGTATGTCTGAAGAAACTAATGAGGGCTTGCTCATGCAATCTCACAAAAGTACCCATCACCCAAGACCTTTCCTTTTCCTTTCCTACTCTCCTTCATCCTGTTAAATCTTGGAGGGCTGAACATCTGGGGTTAGCCAGATGGGGAAAAGGGCTGCAAGGCAAGCTAGAGAAACACAAGTCACCTTGAGTTTATTTGAGACAAGTCTGAGCTAGAGGATGGAGTGGTTTTTACTTTGAAGAGCTTTGATGGCTTTGACTGGACCAGATGTAGTTATTGCCGAACTGAGACTCTTTTGTGACAAGAGTTAATTAGAAAACTTTTAATTTCCTGAGAGTTATTAGAAAGTCATGGGGCCTGCCAGAGTTGTATGTGTCTAGATCTAGATCTATAATCTATATACATCTATCTGCAGAGTCAATGAGTGACAAAAAATACTTTATAATAGCACCCTGTGGGCACTGCTTGCTCAATGTGCCTGTTACATGGTTCTCATCTGCACCATCTGGCTCTACCTATGTTTCTTTATCACTTCCTGCTTCTGGCACAGCCCCAACCACTCTCCAATACTCTGGACACACATCCTCTCTCTGGCACCAGGGCTGTCCCCTGTAAGTCTACCTCTTCTAGGAAGATTCCTCCCACCCCTTCTCTTACCTGCGTGCTTTTTGTCCTAGAGGTCTAAGACTTAGTTTTTCTTTCTTCCTTCTGCCTTCCTTACACTCCCAAAGGGTTAAGTGACTCCCATGTGCTTCCCTGACCAGCAGAACTCCCCTCTGCCAGAGCATTTACCCTCTGATGCTGCTGTATCTACCTTTCTCCCTCCTTCCAAACTGTCTCCTCCTTGAAGGCAGGGCCTGTGCCTTATCCATCTATTTCTAGTGTCTAATGAATGAGTGTTGTTTGATGGGACATGTAAATAAATGACATCTTTAATGTCTGATGCATATTTCAGAAGACCCAGTGCAAGGCTTGTAGAAGGCTCTGAATTCAGACCAAGCCAATTAACTGAATTCGATATCTCTGCATCTTCTCTGGGCCACGCCAGCCATGTTCTTCTTCCAGAGCCAACATTTTCTGATTTCAAGGTGCCCACAGCTATAAGCCTGTGCAGAAACTAGTCTGCTCAGGACCCAAGGCCTCTGCTCCCAGTGTTTTTCTCATCCATTATGTCAAAGAGCTATTTCTTTTAGCTTGTAACCAGACCATAAATAAAGGCCAGAGAAGTTCTGGCTTTTTTATGATTCCAGTTTAGCCTTTCTCTCTCTCTTTTCTCCTCCTCTGCTTCCTCCTCCTCCTTTTCCTCCTCCTCCCTCTTTTTGTAAATTGTTTGAACAGAGCATATTTATTATTTGGCAGGCCAGTAAAATGTAAATAGAGTTTGCTGAAGAATGGTCCAAAATTCTCAGGAATTTATCATTTCACAACAACAACACAAGCAACAAACCACAGGAAGGAAAGGCAAGGGAGCTAATATTTAATGGTGCTGAATGTGTGCCCAGTGACTTGTCTGCATTCTTCCACGTAACCCTCAAAACAACGCTGTGAAGCAAATAATATCCTCACTTTATAGATGAAGAAACTGAGGTTCAGAGTGGTTATATAACTGGGTTAGGGCCCTCAGCTAGAATGATGCAAAGCAGAACTGATACCTAGGACTCTGATACCAGAGACATGAACGGAGACCATTAGCCAGGGCAGAAGCCTCTAGGATGTCCCCCTTTTAGATTATGTTAAAAGTTATGAGTCTTTCGGGGCACCTGGTGGCTCAGGTGGTTGAGCATCTCTTGATTTCGGCTCAGGTCATGATCTCATAGTTTGTGGGTTTGAGCCTCATGTTGGGAGCGTGGAGACTGGGATTCTCTCTCTCCTCTCTGTCTCTCCTCTATTCATGCTCTCTCTCTCAAAATAAATAAATGAATTTAAACAAAAGTTATGAGTTTCCTTCCAGAAAATGAACTATGCGTCTTTACTCAGCTTGCATAAATCGCAAACAGTTCGTCGGCTTTTCTTGAAGCCCGTCCATAAGCCCCTCAGGTAAGAAGCCTTAACTAAAAGAATGAAAGTAGCTAAGGGCTTAGCCTGACCAGCTGTCTAGCACACTTTTGTATTGATTTTCCCTATTAGATTGAACTTTTACACTCATGGAATCACTCCATATTAAGACTCTCTAAGCAACAGAATTGTGGATTGTTAATTTATAAATTCATCTAAGCATGAAATTATAAAATTTTAGATTTTAGATTTCAGAATCAGAAAAATTTTAGATTATCAGAGCTGGATAGAACCACAGTAGAGATCAAGTCCACTCATGATTTCATTCCATAGCTCTGACAGGTGGAAGTACTAGACAATGAGGCTAAGAGACGGACAGGGCTTGCTCAAGGTTACCTAGTAATGGTGGTGGAGTTAAAATTCAAACTCCGGGTGCTGACTTCAGAGCCAGATCATCAGGTGAAAGCCTCACCCAATAAAAGGAAAGCCATGCAGTCTGCATGGTGATGGAGGGGAGGGAAGGGGGAGAAAAATGGGGGCAGGGAGAAACATCTATTGAGTACCTATCAGGTGCCAGCAGTGCCTATGGATTGGAGATACACTGAATCATTTCGTTTTCCCAAGAATCCTGCAAAGTGAATATTATTACTATTTTTTATTTTACAAATGGGGAAATTGGCTCAGACTGGTGAGATAACCAGTCCAAGGTCACATGTCAAGGGAAGCATCGGTGACTGTGTCCATTGCTGTATTTCCCTGATGGAGTGGAGAAGGGAAGTCAGAGAACAAGACCCTGATAATTTTTAGCTGGTGCTTTTCCAGGGAGAAAAATAAAGCTGACAAATACAGTTGTTCTGGTGAGTGGAGAGGTAGACACTATTGCGGGGCTGAGTGAAATACCCCTCAGTCCCCCCCTAGCCCTTGTCTGGTCTTACTCTCTCACCCAGCATGCCCTGGATAACTAATGCATCCTGCACGTACCCTGATGCTGAGAAGGGCTACTCTGGATGGTGGCCATGAAAACTATGGGAACTACATACTCCTGCTCTATGAACCATTGGTGTTGTGAGGTAGGGGCCCTCAACTGTAATGACTCCACCGAGACTTTGCCCCACGAACCCTACCAACACAGCCATGGTCTCTTGTTCTAACAGCCCCTTCTTAACATAAATGCCGTTCCCCATTCACAGTCACATAACCTTTATGATGTTTTAACCAACAGTCACTTAATATTTAAAGCTGACAGTGCAATGCACATATACATGATTTCATTTTAACTCCTTGCAGCTCAGTGAGGTTAAGGGTTCTGTCCTCCTGTTACAGATGAGGACACTGAGGCCCAGCCAGGTGGCGAAACTTGCCGAAGGTGACACATCTAGCAAGTGGCCGAGCCAGGATTCAAACTCAGATTTTTTTTACTTGAAAATCTGTGCTTTACTTAACGCCACACTTCTTCATGACTGTCTCTATTTAATTCCCATAAAGGGGATCAGGAAAGCAAAGGTTTGGGGCCCTCTGTGAAGGTGAGGGGATCACCTTGGGGAGGTGACAGGACTTGCTGAAGGGCGCTCTCTGAGATGGCGCTGGTGCTGGCATCAGAATCCAGGTCTCCTGACTTTCAGTCTGGAGGACACTTCCTCCCAGACCATATTGCCATCGCCATCAGACTGTGTAATTTCTCTTTCTGATCGGGACACGGAGGAGGCAGCCAACAACGATCGAAATCCGTCTGCCTGAAGTCTCCCTCTCATATGAGAGGAGACACACATTTCAAACAAGAACCAGGTTAAATAACTCTCGTGTGCTGGGCTGGGCTGGCTTCCCTCGTGCAACCCCTGGGTCCTCTTCTTGAACCCAGATGACAGAACAAGGAAGGTGGCTCTGATGGCACTCTGGTCCATTTGGCTCGTGCACCACCTCACCATCCCCTCAGAACTCCTCCCAGTCACTAGCTCCTGTCCCTCACTGACACCCCCGCCCAATCACTTACGAAATCTACATGTATGTAGTTCCCCATTCTACATACTCCTTGGAAGCACCCAGGTTTAGGCCAGAATCATCTCCCACCTGGACTGTCAGAGCAGCCTCCTATGCGCATCCTCGCCCACCATCTTGGCCCCCTCCGATCTATTCTTCCCACTGTAGCCAGAGTGGTTTTCCACCGTGGTGTGAAACCCTTCTATTATAGCTCTCAGTTGCCTTCATATTCAAGTTCAGATTCCTCACAGTCTGCCACTTCAGTGTCATCCCTTGTATCTGAAGTCCTACAGCCATTCTGGACCACCTTTTCCCTCCTACACACCTTCCTTCCTCCCCTCTGTCTGCGATGTCCTCCCTCCAACAGACCCCAGCTCAGTCTGGCTAATTTTTACTCAGCCTTAAAAACTCAGCTTAGATGTCACTTCCACTGGGAAGCCTTCCTTGACCTCCCAAAATTGTGCTTGGGACTCTTCCTTCTCCCATACAAAGACATCTTTGTCATTAATATGTTTACTGCTACATCCACCACGCTTAGACCTTATCATAGCTTCTGGCAGACATTCATATGTACGTGTTAAGGAAACGTTCCTCAGGGCTCTCTGGAATTCCTCCACTACAGGACTTAACCATACTTTACTGTAATTGCCTCTTTCCTTTTCTGTCTCCCCAAAAGCTTTGTGAACCAGGGACTGTGCCTTTTTGCTTAGTATTTTACCCTAGGTGCCTAGTATGATTCCTGGCATGTACTGACAGCATGTTTATTTTGATGCATGAGAACTAGGTGTTGAAGAGGAAACCTGGGCCTGGGCCAAGGGAGGGGCATTCTACTAAGAAACACATTTACTTCCAATACAAAAGTGAGTGAGGTGCTAAGAAAGCACCTCTGACATCAGAAAGTACCTGCAGACTAAGTGCAAGCCTCCTCTGGAGGGACCTATGGCTCACTGGGAACAAGTATGTGGAATTCCCTTTGGCGCACATGCTCAGGTGCTTCTTCAGGCCACCCCGTCTATCTCCTTTGCCACAACATCAGGGGAGAACAAAGTAGGTGCAGTGCGGAACGCCGCTTATACACATATTACAGGCATTAGCAGGTCCTGAGGAAGTCATGGGCACACACTGCGTGTGTGTATGGGGGGAGGGGCAGTGTAACACAGAGAGGTGGCCAGGGTCCTCTGCCTTACAGCAGAGCCTACTCCCTTGGCCTTGCAAGGACAAGTAGTTAGTAAAGCAGATTTCAAGATGACTGTCTCAATCTTGGTGACTGCAGGGAAGGGACTCTCAGTTCTTATGATCCCTCCAGTGTTCTACGGGATCTGGAGCACTGCTCTAACACCTGGCTTACCTGCTGCTCACCCTTCCGCTGGTTGCCAATCGCTCTGCCTCCCATGTTCTCAGCAAGGTAACTGGACCCCCCAGGGCCACTAGGCTGCAACTGACTGGGTGGACTAGTCCTGAGTCATGCCACGACCAGAAAGGATGCTTTCCTGAACAAAATATGGCAGGAACTCTGTGAACACTCACCAAGGGTCGAACAAGCACCAAAAGGAACACTTCTACTTCTAGGGAGAGAGAAATTATATATATATATTATATAATATTATATTATATATTATGATATAATATATATATATAGTTACTGTCATCCCTTTCCTTTCTCTTCCATCAACTGTAGTGCTTTCTCTAAGGAAACTAAGTGTTAGGAAAGGAGAAATGGGTCAATCCAAAAACAAAAGGATAAAGGGAAGCAAAAACTGTCACAATATGTCACAATCCTTATGCAATGACCTTGACATTAGAATCAATACCCAGGAAGCTAGAATGACTAAATGATCCCCAGAAATTCAAGGAAGCTAGAAAGTAACCTCTAATAATTTCATTATGACAGGCGTGGAGGCTTTGAGAGAAACGGTATGAGGAAGCCAAGAAGAAAAGCAATTTGGGGAAGGAAATGTCAAAGCAGAGAGAAAGATGTGCAGAGGATGGGAAGGAAGGCAGAGAAGGCAGAGGGGAGGCACAGGGAGAGAAGGAGAGGAGAGGAGGGTGGGGAGAAGAGAGAAGCCAGGAGGGAGGGGATATAAGAAGTAGGGAGAGAAAAACACAGGACAGGAGTGGAGAGGGAGCTAGGAGGAGAGTGAGAGGAGGAAATGGGTGCAATGAAAACTGGTGAGCAGAGAGAAGAGAAAGAGGGCACAGGCATAAAAAGATGGGAAGTGAAAAGACAAGATCTAGTTTTACATGTTCAGGGTTAGAAGGAGGAGTCGAGACCACCCAGGTCTTCATCAGTAACCAGGAGGATGGTCATTCTCCAGCCTATGTGCTTACATACCTTAGCTGACAGAAGACACTCCCTTGTGAGGGTGTGAAGGAGCCAGAGATGGGAGCAGAAGGGCATAGCAGAGCCAGTAGGGAGAGGGTGTGTCTTTTAGAAGGGCAAGGGGAAAACAGGACAATCCAAAGATGCCACCAGCATAACCAGCCTCCATCCTCACTCCAGAGCCTAAGTCCTCACCCAAGCTAGACGCCGGATTCCTGCCTGCCCACTAAATCTTGCCAGACCTGGATACTCGCGGTCAGATGCGGGCTGGCCCAGGGCTGGGGGGACCTGCCAAGGATACAGGCTTCTTCAGTGTAGGGCACAGCAGCCGTGGTGCCCCCGATGATGTAGCTGTAGAAGGAGACCTCGAGGGTGTAGCAATAGGAAGTGTGGTCCAGTAGCCCACCGAGGAAGCGACGGCCGGTTCCTGCTTTCACGGCATCCCGGTTAAAAGATGTGCTGGACTGGGAAGGACAAAGTAGGGAGGAGAGAATCAGAACCAGGCACCTGCTGGCTATCAGATTTTGGATCTTACTACGCCTCTGGGTCTCAGCCTCCTCATCTGAAAAGTGGGATATTAACCACACATCACAGGGTTATTATGGGGACTGATTACATAAACAAACAGAATTAAATGAAAGCATCCAGCCGAGTTCTTTGGATAGTAACTGCCATTTAACAAATATTTGTGGGGATTTGAAGGGGGACAGATGGAGCAAGGAAAAGTAGACACAGAACAAGAAGCAATTATGTTGTGATGATAATCAAAATGAAAATTTGGGCAATGCTTTCAACTTTGTAATGTTGCTTCCCCACATGGCATCTCATTTGTGCTTCAAAATAGCCCTTTGACGTAGGTGTTGCAATTTTGCCCCTCTGGGTGAGAAAACGAGGCTCACAGTGATGGAGCAAGCAAGTGATACAGCACAGATTTGAACCAGGGTCTAAGTAGCTCCAGATGACTTGACACCCCTTCACAGTGGCCCTCTCCACCAGGGGCAGCTGAACTCCAGCCCAATATCACCAGATGTTGGCTGTTTCTCCACGATGGTGTCAACTTCACCCATGGAGGTGGACAGAGAGAGGACAGAGCCAGCAGGTCAACATCTCAAGTCCTCCGTTCAAGGACAAGTGAGATGTTGGGAAACTTGCCTTATTTGGTTTAGCCTCAGTTTCCTCATCTGTAAAGTGGAGGTAATAATACCATCTATTTCACAGAACTGTGAGGGTAATTCATCTGCGGTCAAAGGACATTCCCTGCTAACCCACAGAGATCTAAGGAAATAAAGAGACTGTGGTTTTAATAAGAGAATGTGTCTTGTTCTGCAGGGAATAAGAGAAGAAGGAAAAGAGGAAGGAAGAAAATAGCAAGACAAGGCAGATATTTAGAGACACATTGAAAGGAAGAGAAATTGTATGTGTCCATGCACATGGGTGTGCACATGATGTGAGTGCATGTGTGAATTCTGAGGTAAAGCAAGGGATCAGAAAAGTAGAACGTCGGGGCGTCTGGGTGGCTTAGTCGGTTAAGCGTCCGACTTTCGCTTAGGTCATGATCTCGCGGTTCGTGGGTTCGGGCCCCGCGTCGGGCTCTGTGCTGACTGCCAGCTCAGAGCCTGGAGCCTGTTTCAGTCTGTGACTCCCTCTCTCTCTGACCCTCCCCTGCTCACGCTGTCTCTCTCTCTCTCCTAGAAATAAATAAAACATTTTAAAAAACTTAAAAAAAAAAGAAAAGTAGAACGTCATATCTGAAAGGACCCTTGAAAGGGGTCCTTGAAAGACCCTTTCACTCTGATACAGTGAAATCATTTTAATGTTGGGTACTGAGGATCAGAGAAGAGACAGGGATGGGTGAGGACAGGTTACCTTGACCCTGGTCTTGAGCTCCTAAGATGGTTGCAGTGCAGGAACACCATCAGGCAAGGCCAGAAATAAAGCTCCTAGACTGTGCCCCTTCTGTTTGCCCTGGAAACCTCACCCCTGTCAGGGTCTCTGAAGCCTGTGGCCCAGCCTCCCACAGCCTGCTCTAAAACTGGAGTGGTTTCAAAAAGCCTGGGGCTAGCCATCCTATAGATTCCTACAGAAACAGGCACGGCTGTTTCTGCCTCAGAGATGTAAATGGGGAGCCACCTGCTTTGATTCTACCACAAAATGCTGAGTAACTTTGCTGTAGATACTGAACTTCTCTGGGCCTTGGTAGGTGTCTCTGGGGTGTAAACAGGATACTGGGCCAGTTCCTTCCCAGATTTGGCATTCATAACTTCTGGAATTCAAAGCATCTTAGCTCATGGAGAATTCATCATCTCCACTAATGTCCAGGCCTGCAGTAACGGGCAGGGAAGTCTTCAGCTCATCAACTTCAAAAACTGCTATGACCTTTGTGGGCCTCTCCCCCTCTAGCCATACGGATATAACAGGGCTCAGAGATTTAGTATCAGAACAAAGGAAAATGTGCAAAAACTCTCTCTCGTGTCCCCACACCACATGCTGATTCTACTCCTTATCCTCTCTCCTTGCCCTTTTCCAATATTGCTTCTTGCTGCATATTATTCTAGCCGCCAGTCCACGGCCGCCGCAGTCTTCTCGGTGTGTGAGGTGGGTAGCAACAACCAGCCTCTGGGGTCTGCTGGGGTCCTTACTGGTGGCAGACTCCTGCCGCCGATTACTGTGTTTGTCCTCCCAGGAAGCTGTGATCCAGGCAGGGCAGAACATTATCACCCACAAATTACTGACAAGGAAGCTGAGACCCGGGAAGGGTCATGGAGGGAGACAATGGGGGGCACATGTCACCTCCCCCGCAGCAGGTATGTTAGGCTCCTAGTAAATGGGCTGGTGAAAGTAGACCCTGGGGCAGGGTCTGGTCTGGCATGTGGTGGGGGCTTGGTGAGTTCCTTGTCTTGCTACTGCTGAGGTCAGACCAACTGAACAAAACATGCCAGCTGTTCAGAAAGACCACGTGCTGCCTTGGAGTCCCTCCTGGCTGGCGATGAGTTGCTTGAGGGCATCGGTGGGACTCTTTTTGCCTCTCTTTATCGCCCACACAGGGCCTGGCACAGAGCTGGTGGTCTGTGAACGTTAAACCCAACTGAAGTGAGTGAAGAGGAAGAGAGGTAGGCAATAGAAGCGTGGGGGCTGAGCAGGGGAGGGGCCGTGCTGAGAGAGAATCCTCGACTTACATAGGAGAAGTCCTCAGCATTCTGGCAGAGGAGCTTAGGGAAGATGGCCTGCCTCTGGAACCGTTCCTCATCTTCAAAGATGTTGCCGTACATGAAGCCATTCATCATGGTGGAGTGGGCGTGTATGTCAATATAAAACTCCAGGCTCGTTTTCTGTTGAGAGAAAGGATGACAAATGAGAAGTCTGGGGTCACAGAGCTTGCCTTAAAGGATCAGACACTAAATGTGGTGCGTGCAGGCATGCACGCACACACGCGCGCGCACACACACACACACTGCCTTCCGAGCTGGGGCTACATGTCAGCAGATTTTACAGCAGTCTGCAATGTGATTGGAGGGGCTAAGAGCTGTGAGGATCAATTTCTCCTCACCTTTAACACCGTCTGCCCCCAGGGTCTGAGAACACTATGGTCAGCATCCCTCTTCAGAATTCTGAAGAGGTGAGGGTTTTGTTGGGTTAAGTCTTGATGTTGCTTACCCAGAACAGTTAATACATTCATGACTAAAGGCATTAGCAGACTTTGTTTTTCTGATCAATGAGAAATACCTTTCGGGTAACATAATTGCATTTGTATTGGGCTTGCTTATGGTTTTGTCCCAAATGGGCCATTTCTAGCTGAGGGGGTCTGGGGTAGATCACGGCCCTACTTTGAGTCTCAGCTTTATTTGACAAATGGGTATTTTAATTCCAACCTCAGAGAAGTTATAGTGGGAACCCAACACTGCAATAATAATTACTATCATTTACTGCATATTTAATGCATGCCGAGCACAATTCTGAGAGCTTTACGTATGACATATTAGTTAATTCTTTTATTAAATAACCTCATCAGATGTTACCACACGTACTTCAAGAATATATAGTACGTGGGGGAAAAAAAAACAGTACACACTATGCTTTGTAATCTGTAAAGATGATTTTGACCAGTCTTTCTCTGCGCTTCATATACACATATTTAAGGCAGTCCCTTGCTTGAAATGGTATTATTTGCTAGCATTTCTACTGAGGAGCTCCCTCAAGGTAGAGAGATGTGTCTAAAGAGCCCAGTGTGTGGACAGGAAGGATAATACTCAGGCACTGCATGCAGGACCACTGACAGGCAACACTGGAGAGATTGTTCTAGACACCAGGATGGACTGGGAAGAAGTGGGGAATTTTTTGCCCCATAAATCTTCCATGTTCCTTAAATCTGACCTTCTCTTCCTAGATATCAGCACAATTTATACCTGATAGTCCTTTCTGAGAGTAGCAGAGGCTCCAAGTGTGAAAGAGACTTGTCCAACTTGGCATAAATGAGACTTTTTAAAAAAGTCCAGCTCTCCTGACCCCTGGTGCAGTTAACTTATCACCATCAATGGCCAGCTCTAGAAACAGCCACAGCGAAACCTGGCCATCTTTCCATCCCCTTTCTAGTGTGCGATCCTGGGAAAGAAAGTCCGTGCTTAGAAGAGCTCTCTCTCCTTGGGACACTTTCAAACGAAATTACCACCAAATGAAAACCATGTTGCTTCTAGAATGTGGGCCTGATGACTGTCATTTCATTTGCCTCAGAGTTGGAGTGAAAAATTATGTCTTGCTGAGCTCCCAACTCTCTGGGTAGCATAAGCTGTCTTCTGAGAGCTACAAGATGCACTGCTCTGTGTGATATTAAACTCATCATTTTCAGCTTTGGAGGTGGAATACACAATGATTCAACACGAGCCCTATAAAAGTCATCTTCACAATTTTATTTTCTTCAATTGTCTGTCTTTTCCTCTGAGCTTCTGATGAGTTGCAGAGGAGAGGAGGAGGTAGAGGGATGACTTAAGAAATGTGTACAGAGAGGTTGCAGTTTATATCTCTGGACACCCAAGCTGGAGAGGGCCTCGGACACCAGTTGCTCTGACCTTGCCCGGCTCGGCCCTGTGTGGGGAGCTTGCTTGTGTAGGGCTGGCCAGCGAGTTAGCGGAGGAGTAAGAATTAGAATCTGGTTCTTCTGATAACATTCTGGGGTGCCTTCCACTGCCCTATTCTGACACCTGGCACCTAATGTGATTTCACTTTAAATAACCGGTGTATTCTATTGATTGATTTACATCAAATCAATAGAATTTCAAAAGTCAAAAAGATATGAAAGAGTTTATAGGAAGAAGCCTTCAGATTGCCCCTACGAGTCTCCAGTCACCTGGTTTCACTCCCCAAAGGCGATTCATGTTGGTGGGTTCATATGCTTTTAGAGATACTTTGTGCACAAATAAGAAAATATCCAGCACCCCCCTCACCATCCCCAATACACACACACGGTAACATGCTAAACACACTATTCAGATCTCTTAATATGTCTTGGGTGTAGTTTTTTCTCAGTACATAAACAATTACTTCATTCATTTTAACAGTCCTATGTAAACTATTCAGCCAGCCTCCTATGGGCAGACATTTAAATTATTTCCAACCTTTCCCTGTTACCAACAATGTCTTAGTGGTTTGCTCTGTAGATATGCTAGCTCACATATGTAGAATTATATGTAGGATAAATTTCAAGAAGTGGAATTTCTGGTCCTCTGTGCATTTGCAATTCTGATCAATACTGACAGACTGACCTCCTCAGAAGGACCAGTTTACACCCTTAGCAAAATAGTAAATGTCTCTTTTGTGGGGCGCCTGGGTGGCTCAGTTGGTTAAGCATCCGACTTTGGCTCAGGTCATGATCTCATGGTTCGTGGGTTTGAGCCCTGTGTCAGGCTCTGTGCTGACAGCTATCTCAGAGCCTGGAGTCTGTTTTGGATTCTGTGTCTCCCTCCTTCTCTGACCCTCCCCTGCTCACACTGTCTCTCTCTCTCAGAAATAAATAAAAAACATTAAAAAAAAATTTTATGTCTCTTTTGCAATTACGTTGACAACATGGTGGAATGAAACTTTTTCATATTCGTCAATTTGGTGGGGGAAGAATGATATTGAAGATTAGCTTGAATCTGAATTTCTCTTAGTATAATTCTCTTTTATTACACGGTTAAGTGTCTTTTCATATGTTTATGAACTATTTGCATTTTGTTTTCCTTGAATTGTCTGTTAATTTTATCTGCCCATTTTGAAAGCTGGATTGTTGGCTTTTATGCATAGTATAAAAATATTTTTGCTCAGTTTGTCATTGTTCTTTGACTTTATTTCTACTAGTACTTTTTTCCATGCAGAAGTTTTTAAATGCTATTTTTATACAGATTTATTAAACTTTTGTGGTTTCTGGGCTGAATTCTTTCATTGTTTCTTCCTATTATTTTTATTGTTCTACTTTTTATAGTTAAAAATTTCATTTCAATTTTGATTTATGTGGATGTAAGCTGTGAGGTAAGATGACACTTTAGTGTCCCACACTATTTATGAAATCGTGTATCTCTTCTCCACTGACTTGAAAAGCCATCTTTACCATATACATTTTTTTGTACGTATTTGGGTTTATTTTTGGACTTTTCATTCTGATCTAATCACTTCTCTATTCAGTATGACACAGCTTTAATTATGTTAAGTTTATAATGTATCTTATTTCATTTATACGTTTAAGTGTAGTTATCATCTGTCACCATGCAACACTATTACAATACCATTGACTATATTCTCTATGCGGTAACTTTCCTCTTCACTATTTATTCATTCCATAACTGGAAGATGGTATCTCCCACTCCCGTTCCCTCATTTGGCTCATCTTCTGCCCCTGGAAACCACTAGGTTGTTCTCTATATTCATGGGTCTGTTTCTGGGGGTTTTTCTGTTTGTTTTAATTTTTAGATTCCATATATAAAGTAAAATCATGTGGTATGATCTCTGTCTGACTTATTTCACTTACATAACACCCTCTAGGTCTACCCATGTTAACACAAATATCAAGATCTCAAGATCTCATTCCTTTTTATGGCTAAGAAATATGCCATTATATATATATGTGTGTGTGTGTGTGTGTGTGTGTATATGTCAATCTTTATTCATTTATTGATGGACACTTGGGCTGCTTCCATACCTTGGCTATTGTAAATAATTCTGCAATAAACACAGAGGTGTATGTATCTTTTCAAATTAGTGCTTTATAATGCATTTTAATATTTAATATTTGAAGGGCTATAATTGCCTCATTATGCCTCTTTTCCCAAATTTTCCTTATTGTCTTGCATATTTTTCTATATTATCATTATAATTAGCTTGTTTAGTTTTTTCTCCCCAAACCCTGTCAATATTCTTGGTATTTGAGAAAAATATTCTTGATAATATAATCATAGGATTTTTGTATTACCATAGGAAGAACTGACTCTTATGACTTGGAGCCTTCTAATCTAAGAATATGTTTTGACTTTACATTTATTTAAATTTTCTCTTGGGTACAGTAGGAAATTTTTAAAGTTCTTGTTTTTGTTTTCATACAGACCCTGAACATATCTTTTTGATGCCAAGGCATTCTCACTTGCTGCTGGAAATATGATGCTTTCTTCCATTAAATCTTCTAACTAATGGTTCTTTATAAAGGCTCTTATTCTTGACATATTAAATTCGTACCCAATACCTCACTAATTCTATTATTATTTGCAGTAATTTGTCATTGATTTTCTTGGATTTTCATTTGCTTATTCACCACATAATCACTGGGTGCCTACAATGTGTCAGACAGTATTCTAGGCATTCCGATGTGCACCAGGGAGTGTGCTGGTTACTAGGGATAGAGCAATGAACACAACAGAAAATTCCTGAGCTCAAAGAGTTTATATTCTTTGGGGAGATAAAGGGAATCAACCAATCAGTTAATAAATATACC
>NW_027532591.1:1212712-1217391 GCF_008692635.1 Crocuta crocuta
GACTGAGCCACCCAGGCGCCCCTGGAATGAGTTTTTAAAATGCAAACAAACCATGTCACTTCCCTAGTTAAAACTGTTCTGTATTTTGGGGTACCTGGGTAGCTTAGTTGATTAAGCATCTGACTCTCGATTTTGGCTCAGGTCATGATCTCACAGTTCATGAGATTGAGCCCCGCGTTGGGTTCTGAGCTGACAGTGTGGAGCCTGCTTGGTATTCTCTCTCTCCCTCTGTCTCTGCTCCTGAAATTGGGGATTGCTTATTATAGCAGCTAATATTATAAAATCTGAATTCAGGGGCACCTGGGTGGTTTAGTGGGTTAAGCATCTGACTTTGGCTCAGGTCATGATCTCATGGTTTGTGGGTTTGAGCCCTGTGTCAGGCTCTGTGCTGACAGCTCAGAGTCTGGAGCCTGCTTTGGATTCTATGTCTCCCTCTGTCTCTGTCCCTCCCCCACTTGTGTGCACGTGCTCTCTCTCTNAGTAAAATCATGTGGTATGATCTCTGTCTGACTTATTTCACTTACATAACACCCTCTAGGTCTACCCATGTTAACACAAATATCAAGATCTCAAGATCTCATTCCTTTTTATGGCTAAGAAATATGCCATTATATATATATGTGTGTGTGTGTGTGTGTGTGTGTGTATGTCAATCTTTATTCATTTATTGATGGACACTTGGGCTGCTTCCATACCTTGGCTATTGTAAATAATTCTGCAATAAACACAGAGGTGTATGTATCTTTTCAAATTAGTGCTTTATAATGCATTTTAATATTTAATATTTGAAGGGCTATAATTGCCTCATTATGCCTCTTTTCCCAAATTTTCCTTATTGTCTTGCATATTTTTCTATATTATCATTATAATTAGCTTGTTTAGTTTTTTCTCCCCAAACCCTGTCAATATTCTTGGTATTTGAGAAAAATATTCTTGATAATATAATCATAGGATTTTTGTATTACCATAGGAAGAACTGACTCTTATGACTTGGAGCCTTCTAATCTAAGAATATGTTTTGACTTTACATTTATTTAAATTTTCTCTTGGGTACAGTAGGAAATTTTTAAAGTTCTTGTTTTTGTTTTCATACAGACCCTGAACATATCTTTTTGATGCCAAGGCATTCTCACTTGCTGCTGGAAATATGATGCTTTCTTCCATTAAATCTTCTAACTAATGGTTCTTTATAAAGGCTCTTATTCTTGACATATTAAATTCGTACCCAATACCTCACTAATTCTATTATTATTTGCAGTAATTTGTCATTGATTTTCTTGGATTTTCATTTGCTTATTCACCACATAATCACTGGGTGCCTACAATGTGTCAGACAGTATTCTAGGCATTCCGATGTGCACCAGGGAGTGTGCTGGTTACTAGGGATAGAGCAATGAACACAACAGAAAATTCCTGAGCTCAAAGAGTTTATATTCTTTGGGGAGATAAAGGGAATCAACCAATCAGTTAATAAATATACCAGATGTCAGGAGGCATTAGGGTCATGGAGACAAGCAGAGTAAAGAAATGGAATAAAGGTTCTTGAAAACTAGCAACATGAATGGAGCAGGACAGGTAGGCTTGAGGCCATCAGTTGAGAGAGTCTTCCAGGTAGAAGGAGAAGTCAGTGCAATATGCCATACAATGTGACATGCCCATGGCATGCTCGAGGAGCAGCAAGGAGGTGAGGATGCATGGAAAGAGGGAATGAAGAAAGGGAACATACTGTCCAAGTGTGTCAACTTATTACTTATACGTAGGAGTTCTATCTCTTTTTCCTCCTTGTTTTTATGCTTCTTGTTTCTTTTTCATGTACTACATTGGGTAGCACTTCCAAAACAATGTTAAAGGATTAGTTCTAAGACCACTTCCCACTCTGAGATTCTACAGGCTAGAACTAGAGTTAAAAAAACAAACAAACAAACAAACAAAAAAACGCCTAGGAAATTTATCTGAATAGGGGTCTAAGTTTGAAGTCTTAGTTCTTTTTCCTCTCCACTGCACATATCCACGACTTTGTTGGGAATGCCAAAGACCACAAATACTAATTCCAGCCATGTCCTTATTATGTTCTCTACCTAAACTGACTTTATGGATTCGTGTTGGCCCCATTAGATGGAACATGGAAGGCAGGAACAGGGCTTCTACACAATCAGTGATCATGAAGAAGTGGCAACTCCTTCACTGTACCTCAATTTCCTTATTTTATTTTTAATTTTTTAATGTTTATTTATTTTTGAGAGAGAGAGAGAGCTAGTGAGCACGGGAGAGGCAGAGAGACAGGGAGACACAGGCTCCAAGCTCTGAGCTGTCAGCACAGAGACTGACAAGGGGTTTGAACTCACAAACTGTGAGATTATGACCTGAGCTGAAGTTGGATGCTTAACTGACTGAGCCACCCACGTGCTCCTCAGTTTTTGTATTTTAAAAGTGGTTGTTGGATGAGACAGAGGAGCTATGACTTTCTTAAACTTGTCATGATTTCTTCTTGTCCTCAGTTAAAATAAATCTCTTATTCTTCTCCAAACAGCTGCTTGCTTGGGCTTGGGTTTCAGTACTTGTTATTCTATACCTAATCTGGCTGATAAATATGTCTGTGTGTCTGTGAGGACAGGGATCACATTGGATCCAAGTCTCATCACCTTTACCTGTTCAGCTACAATGGCTTCTTATTTGGTTCCCTTGCTATTCAGAATGAGTTTTTTTTTTTTTTAAATGATTTATTTATTTACTTCTGAGAGAGAGAGAGAGGCAGCATGAGCAGGGGAGGGTCAGAGACAGAGGGAGACACAGAATCTGAAGCAGGCTCCAGGCTCTGAGCTGTCAGCACAGAGCCCGACGCGGGGCTCGAACCCACAAACTGTAAGGTCATGACCTGAGCTGAAGTCGGACGCTTAACCGACTGAGCCACCCAGGCGCCCCTGGAATGAGTTTTTAAAATGCAAACAAACCATGTCACTTCCCTAGTTAAAACTGTTCTGTATTTTGGGGTACCTGGGTAGCTTAGTTGATTAAGCATCTGACTCTCGATTTTGGCTCAGGTCATGATCTCACAGTTCATGAGATTGAGCCCCGCGTTGGGTTCTGAGCTGACAGTGTGGAGCCTGCTTGGTATTCTCTCTCTCCCTCTGTCTCTGCTCCTGAAATTGGGGATTGCTTATTATAGCAGCTAATATTATAAAATCTGAATTCAGGGGCACCTGGGTGGTTTAGTGGGTTAAGCATCTGACTTTGGCTCAGGTCATGATCTCATGGTTTGTGGGTTTGAGCCCTGTGTCAGGCTCTGTGCTGACAGCTCAGAGTCTGGAGCCTGCTTTGGATTCTATGTCTCCCTCTGTCTCTGTCCCTCCCCCACTTGTGTGCACGTGCTCTCTCTCTTTCTCTCTCAAAAATAAACATTAAAAAATAAAAATAAAATCTCAATTCAAATAGCCTATTTTATTCCTCAGGATGGGGTAACAGCCTTCTCTGTGCTCTTGTAATTCAAGGTTCAGCACTCTCTCTCTCTGTCTCTCTGTCTCTCTCTCTCTCATGGCACTTACCATGTGGCATATAAATGCTTTGTTTATTCCCATCTCCCATTCAGGGCAGGGACCATACGTTATTGGTTTTTTAATCCACAGGACTAGAGCAAGACCTGGTGTATGGTAGGTTATCATTAAAGGTTTGGCAAAGGAATGAATAGAAAATAAAGTGATGGAAGAACAAGTGAATTATATGGCCAAACAGGTGCATCTTAAGTTTTTCCCAGCAGTCAAATGAGGTACCTTTCTATGGCCAAGCCAGAGCACGGGGTGTGTTGCTAATACGGGGCCCTTAATTACAATCTGGGACTGCGATTAGAAGTGAAAGGAAGCATCTCTGTTCTTTCCTTCCAAACTTAAGAACCTTAATTAAAACCAAGTGATGAAGGGCCGTCCCCTTGCCAGCAGCCAACAGCTCATCCTGCTATCAGGGGCCTGAAGAGTAAATTAAAATCAGTGCCAATAAAATTAAAACTACCTTAGGGCATATTTGCAACATAATTTAGTGTGGAGTTTGCTTCCTCCCAGACACCAGGGAGGAAATGGGTTGTTTTCACCCCCGCCACATTCTGAGCTGCTTCCCTCCTTCTCACATCTGAGCTTGGTGTCGTGGTGTGGGGCGGACTCTTTCACATTTGGGCAGCTCTTCAGCGTTTATCGCATCTTCAACCCAGTGAAGGAAGGGAGATCCGGCTTGGGAAGGGCAGCAGGGTTTCTCTCAGGTTTGGTGAGTGGAAAGGAACTGAAGCTTCGCAGGGATAAAGACAAGTGGGAAGGGTGAGCTGCTTTGTTATCCCTTCTTACGGAGGAGGGGTGAAGCTCAAAGAGCATAAGTAGCCTGCCCTGCATTATGCAGCAGGAAGAGGCAGAGCAGGGACCTGGTTACTAGCTGGTGCCCTGCATCCTCTGTGCTCTCGGGGGCTTACAGTCTAGCAAGGCAGTCGCCCTGATCTCAGGAGGGCAAGCCCTACACAGTTTTCTTTATCCCTGAGCTGAGGGGCTGGGAGGTCTGAGGACTGATCCTTGCAGGCTCAGCCTCTCAACAGCAATGGGAGGGTGGGTGGAGGAGCCAGCAGCATTGGAGAACTTCCAGATGGCTTCCTCACTGAGATGTGCCCCAGGGAGCTGTGTCTCCAAGGGCCTCAGGCAAGAAAA
>NW_027532591.1:1217479-1265129 GCF_008692635.1 Crocuta crocuta
GGGACAAAGACAAAAAAAAAAAAAAAAAAAAACCCAAACCCCAAACCAACAAACAAAAAACACCCCAAATCTAATCTTTTTATTATCAACTAAAGTGTTTCCCTGTGTTTTTTTTTTAAGTCAAAGTAGGAAAAAAAATTAGCACAATAAATATGAAGCTAAAGGAAAATAAAAAAGTTAAAGCGGATGTTTATTGAAGTCAGGGTGCATGTCCTAAGGCAGGAAGAAGAATTTTTCAGAAAACCTGAGAACCCTTTCTTTAAAAACAACTGAGCAAATCAAACAAACAAAAACAATGTCGCTCTGCTTTGTCATGTAGCATCTAGATCTCTGACGTGGCACAGTTAAGGCTTCTCTGCTCAGGGACACACTGAGTATGGCTGGACAGGGCTTATGGTCACAAAAACAGGATGTGGTGAATCAATGGGGGCAATACGAAGAACAAGTGTAGGATACCCAGAGAGCTAGCCTAGGGGAGCAGGGGGATGGGCCCTGGTACTTCATCTGCTGTCTTTCCCCATCTTCCGCTCTAGCCTTACCTGCAACTTCCCCAGCACACATATTCTCTGGGCCTCTGTGTCTGCCATTCCTGTAGGTGGAAATGCCTATCCCTTCCATCTTTCCCCCCTATAACAGCTTGCTCATCCTTCACTACTGGGCCCAATGGTTCTGGGTCCAAGAGGCCTTCTTTGACTCTCTCAGGGATAGCAGCTCTCTTTTCTGGACTCCCATAGATTTTTAAAATATCTCTCTGACAAAGTATTTATCATCCAGTTCGTTCGTTCATTCATTCATTCATTCATTCATTCATATGACAAATATTTGTTATGAACTTACTGCTTCTAGGACCCAGAGTTGAACAAAACATACAAGGTCCCTGCCTTCAGGGAGCATGGGGATGGAGACCATGAACAGCAACTAAGCAAGGTGATCCCAGATTTGTAATATGTGCTAGGAATGCAATAAGGGGAGCCGCAGGATGGCGAATACCCAAGGGGATGGGGACTGGGTCTACTTTAGATGGTGTGATCAGGAAGGGCCTCTGACATGGGAGCTGAGCCTTGTAGGATAAGAATGAGCCATTCAAAGAATGAGCAAATAAGGATCTGCAAGCAGGGACACGTGTGGCACTTCCAAAGACCAGAGGGATTGCTCACAGAGGAATTGCTCACTGAAGGTGAGCCTGAAGAGGTTCATAGGGTGCAGCTCACACAGAGCCTTGTAGCCTGGGGTCAGAGTTTGGAGCTTATCCTATGTATGGTGAAAGGCCATTTTAACAGGGAATGTCGTAAAAGAATTCCCTTGCCTGTCATGCAGGTAATGGATTTTAGGGACATGAGTGGAAGTCGTTGAACAGCTCCCCCCGGAGATCATAGGAGCTTAAAGGAGTGTGGACCAGTCATGATGAAAAGAGAAGGGCATATTTGAACAATGTTTTGGCCTCACCTCCATAGGACCTGTGCATGGACTGTATGCAGGAAGAATCAAAGACAGACTGAGGGTTTGTGACTTGAGCAACTGACAGATGGAGAAGGCTGGGACAGAGAGCAGCTGGGCTGGTTGTCAGAGATATCTCTGTAGTTCAAAGCAGCCATTGGACACCAGACTGGTCATATAGAGTAGGCAGTTACACATATGACCCTGGAGACATCAACATAGGCCTGGTTAGCACAGCGGTATCTCTAGGGCCCTCTAAAGCTGAGAGTTTAGGTAGAGGACGAAGTGAAGGAGACTATGGACTGGCAGGGAAATAGGAGGGAACATGGACAGTGTGGTTTCATGAAAACCAAGAGCAAAAAAAAAAAAAAAGTTTTAAGAGGAAGGGAATCGTTTGTAAAGAAGCCAATAAGGTCTAAGACCATGCCTGGTTCACCCCTGTATCCCCAGGGTGTATCGTAGGGCTCAGCACACATTAGGTACTCGGGGGACATTTGCTGATTGACTAAGTGCATCATGAATGAACCAGGTATCCTGGCCTCAGAGAAACAGGCAGGGGTAGAGGCATGGTATTAGGAGTTTTAGGGCCTAGATCCCAACTCAAGGAAGTATGGAAGGAAGATAGTAATAATAACACAGTGCTTACCACCACCCATTTACTCTTCTCACAACCCCCTCAGATGGAAACATCATTTACAAATGAGGAAGCTTATGAAGATCAAAGTTTAGGTAACATGCAAGGGAACCTCCAGATTACACAGTGGTAACTGGCAGAACCCGAGCTGTCTGGCTATGCAGTCCATGCTCTTAACCACGACATCATCAAAAGCAATTGACATTTACTGAGTGGTTCCTATGTGTGGTCTTGTAATAATTCTGGTAACAATCCTATGAGTTAAGTACTATTATAATTGCAGGAGGAAAATGAGGCAAAATGCTTGCAAGTGGCAGGGTTGAGATTCAAACTCAAGTCTTTCTGACCCTAGGGCTAAGCTCTTCATCTCTAAGCTACTTAGAAAGGCCTAGCCTCTCCATCTGAGGCCTCTTTCAGGACAAAGGATATTTGTGAGTCATGCGTAGGTGTAGGGAAAAATCACCAGTAGCAGCAAGATGAAGAGTAAAAACATTTTCCTACTTCCAATTTGTCTCTTACAATTCTACCCTCCTTAGAAGTGAAACGTAAGATCTGCATGTAAACAGGGGCATTTCTGCATCTCCTCCTTCTAATGACCCAGGAGGAAGCCTTCCTCTGCTTCTACCTCCCCTCCACCTTTGCCCTAAAAAAGGGAGAGAGACCAGAGGCTTCCTACTCCCCTAGCAGTGACTGGTGAACCCAACATTGATCATGACGATGATGATGACAGAAGAAGTGCAGTCATGGAGTAGGGTGGTTTTGGGTTCAGTAGACTTGGCTTTAAGTGTCACCTTAGTCATGGGTGAGCTTTACTTTTCCTCTCTGAGCCTCAGTTTCCTTGACTAAAAAGTTAGAATAATAATCAAAGCCTCACAAGATTGTCATGAAGTTAAATGAGGTACGTGGTTTTGTGCCTAGCAAAGGGTCTGCAGTTTATGCAGTTTTAATACATTTTTTTTCAATTACACAGTGATAGATGCTATGTGGAGGTGCTGTGCATGGCACCACAGATATGGACCTCCTTGAGCTCAAAACCTTGCAAGGAAGATGGAGATTTTAAAACTAACTATGTACACAATAGAAGATTTGAAGAGACATGCCGGGGTTATAAGAACACAGAGGTGAGCAGTGGTTGGGGAACCAGCTTACATAAAGTAAATTTCTTTCCTGTTCAATGGGATGTCTATTGACAATAACAATTGTCTTACACATTTGTAGAGTTTATAAACCATTCTCACACCAATTGGCTCATGTGATTCACTCGACAATCCACTGAAGTAAACGGGAGCTTAGTTTCTCAGAAGAATCTCAGAGACAGGCTTCTCAAGATCTCACAGCAAAAAAGGATTCTAAGTTACATCTCACTGTGGCCAAAGCCTTTGCTTGCTCCTTGCCCTTGGGGGTCACTCCAGGTGCTCACTCCCACATCAAGAGTGGACATAGATACAAGTGGAAAAGCCAGACCTCCCTGCAGAAAGCCCCGGTCTGAGCAGAAAGACACACTAAGAAGAGAATGGAGATAAAACATGTAAGCTTGTGAGAGCTGAGGGACATTTTAATTTCATAATTAAAAGTTAATGTTGCTTCATTATAAATCAAAGGCTGATGAAACTAGGGCACCCCCAGGAACATGTTAGGAACTTAATAAATATGTGTGGCCTGAATGCTTGGAGACGACTCCTGTAGAAGGTTGTTAGCTGATCCAGAGAGATAAAAATATAGGTCTAATCACTGAGCAGGGGTTTGGTAAGTCGTCAGTAAATCTTAGTTCTTTCCTTCCCAAGAAACTCATCTTGGCTCTCCTACTAACCTGCTCTGTGACCCTAGAGGGATTTCTTTCCCTCTCTTCAATTTCCCCATTTAGAGAATGGATTTGGTGACTTTTCATGGCCCATTATGCCCTGAGAGTCTTATATCTTTCAACTGTCTGATCTTTCTGCTTTGCACTGTTTTTTTGTTTTTTGTCTTTTTTCTTCTCCTTCCTTTGGCCTCTGAGGACAGATTCTGCCAGAGTTTCCTACCTTATCTCCTTTGAGAGCTGAGTACATGGTCCTTTTCCTTGGCATGGCACTGTGGTGAGAACCTACTATAAAATCGAAGTTCAGTGATTTCCCCATTTGAATGAAGTCTTCCCCTTTGGCAGGGTAGGCATTACTGTTTTTCAAAGAAGTGTTCAGGGGTGCCAGAATTTGTACTGTAATTATGTGCTTTATCCTGGAGAAAAATAAGGTGGTTCCTGGCTTCTTTATTCAGTGTGGGTGGCTGGGGTCAGGGGGAGAAAGGTGTAGACAGAGATCCTGTATTTGTTCCTCTGTCCCTTCTCCCCTTCTCTCATCTTGCCCCTCTTTTGTCTCTCTCTTCATCCCTTCTCTCCTTTGGTCCCCCTTCCCACCTCTCCCTTTCTGTAGTGTAGTGGGGAGAATACAGGCAAGGGAACAAACATCAGCCTTTCCTTCAGGGACTCTGAGAGAGGCATGTGGAGACGGGGTGAATGTACAGCTGAAGGAGCCATCAATTTATAGGGTGGTTGGGAAAGCCCGTGTAGAGGTGGCCATGGAGCAAGGTATTGAAAGACAAGAAGGTGTTCACCAAGTGGATGAAAAGGAAAGAGTTCCCAGTGGGAGGAAAGAAATTTTAGACAAAGGGAGCTGTGTGAGCAAAACTCACAGGACCGCAAACCACGCGGCACATTAAGGGACCTATAATGCACTTGGCATGATTCAAGAGTATGGTGAAGAGTTTTCCTTGGACCCATGGAAGGCCTTGTAAGCCACTAAGGACTTTTCCTACAAAACAGATATTATAGAGAAGTATTTTATGAAAGTATAACATGATTATGTTTGCACTGCATTCTAGAAAGATTTTTCGAGAGGCTTTGTTGAGGAAGCCTAAGAGGTTATAAGACTCAAAAGCATGTGGAATAGTTAGGACATTTATGTTATAGTCCAAGTGGGAACTGATTGAAAAATGATAAGGTTCTGAATTCAAGCAGGGCCAGGGAGGAAGAGAAGGGTACGTATTTGAAACCTATTATAAAATAAGACTTACAGTGCTGGACACGGGACCTAAATTTGGACAGATGCTCAGGTTTATGGCTTCGGTGGCTGAGTGGAAGGTGGGGCCATTCCCTGAGATGGGGGCTGCCATCATCTTCTCAGTGTGATGGATGTTTGCCTCCTAGGTACTTGTCTCCAGTTAGAGGAGGATGCTGTCAAAGGGTCTATGGTCTTGGATTATGACATTTTGATACAAATGAATTGATTTTTTCCCTAAGCATGGCTATTTGAGCAAAATAAACATTTCTCCATGTAATCTATGCGTTTCCTATAAAAAATGGAGTTCCTTATCAATATGCTTAAACATAGCATTGTTCATTTTCATAGGATACAAAATCAGAATAAGAGCTTTTTTAAACAAACAAACACCTATGGGCACCTGGTGGCTCAGTCAGTTAAGTGTCTGACTTCAGCTCAGGTCATGACCTCATGGTTCATGAGTTTGAGGCCCATGTCTGGCTCTGTTCTGACAGCTTGGAGACTGGAACCTGCTTTGCATTCTGTGTCTCCCTCTCTGTCCCTCCCCTGCTTGTGCTCTGTCTCTCTCTCAAAAAAAAAAAAAAAAACAGCAAAAAATATTTTAAAAATAATAAATACAATTATTTAAAAAAAACCAAACACCTAAATACACATATTCAAACACTTGGGTGACCCACATGGGATGAGGGCATGGGTGTTCTCAAGCCATTCCTTTGCTATAGGTTTTCGTTACCTCTGAACAGAAGATTTTGATTGTTATGGACCACATCACTCAGCCAGAGAGCAGCAAGGAGGCAGGGGGCAGTTTGAGAGTCAAGCAAGGGTTGGACAAGGAGATGTGGGGAACAAACCAGGCTTTATCTCCTGGTTTGAAGGCAAATGCAGGCTCCTTCACTTACATCTACATCCACATGAAAAGCCTTGATTAAAATCACATAGAATTAGTTTATGGCTTCTCTGGTTCTTGAATGGTCTGGAGTTTTGCTGGGTGAATCCTTTCTTTTGACACATGAAATACTATACGAGTGACACATCTTGTTTATAGTCATTGGCTCATTTTGTCTCATTGTCTCATCCTCATTTTACAGATGGAACATACTGCTTGAGATTACAGAGTCAAGGACAAAACCCACACCTCCTGGCCACAGTACAAGTTACTCTGCTATATCGTTCTGCATTGATCCCCTAATTTTAGGGTCTTAGGGGAGTCCAAAGGGTGAATTAACACAAGGCATAGAATGTATCTCAGTATATGAGTATCAGATCCTCGATGACCTGCCCCCATCTCCAGCCTCATTTCCTGACATCTGCTAACAGCCATCCAATGCTTTCACCATGCCAAACTGACAGCTTCCAGACCATGCCATGCTCTTCTGTGCCTTTCAATGTTTGCTTGTGCTGTTCCTCCAGCTGAGAAGGCCTTGCTCTATGTAGCCACTCTTCAGGGCCCAATACAAGCTTCTCTTTTCCTGTAGAGACTTCATTAACCCATCTGCATATGCTTGACCATGTCCTCTTTCATTGACATCTCACTCGGCCCTACATTTTTATTATATTCATCTCATGACGTCATTCTTATGGCGGTGTGTGCCTATGTCGTTCACTGGGCCAGGCAGTGGTCGAGATCGGAAATCTCTCTACCTCCAACCAGCACAGTGCCTGGCACACAGTAAGTGGCTGAGGAAATCCTTACTGAATGAGTAGATGGTTGAATTAATGATAGAGAAGAAAACATTCCTGAGCAGAGACCACCCCCACCCTTGATCTTCTGGAAGAACTGCCTTCGTAGAATAGGGAGCAAAAAGGGCAGGTGTCAAAGGGATTCAATGGATAAAACATTCTTCCCTGTTCTCTCTGGTTCCTTCCCTTTTTATTTTTCTTCTTGCTATTGGAACAAAAATAAAGAGTACATCATAAGCAAAGCTGTATTTTCTGTTTATTGCCACCAGGTTAATAACAGTAATGGTGCGGGAAGAAAATGAGGTGTTATGTAAAATCCTGCATTGCAGATTTTGCTGCTGATGTAAAGAACTCAATAAAGTGTAACACTTTAATCATAGAGATAAAAATCACACAGCAGCTTTCCCACAGGCTCCCAGAGCCCAAGACAAAATAGTTGTGGGGAAATGAGAGATGAGAGAAGAATATTATCAGGCATCGGAAAAATTATGTTTGGGCTTTTGTGTGTGTTTTTTTCCTTCAGCTCTAAAAAATGGAATAAGATTTTTCTATCTTCTTCTAAGACATCTTGTATGAATTTCTGTATTCTCTGGAGGCCATGCTCAGATTTCTGGGGGAAGAGTTGTTCATTCTTTGTAAAAATTGATTTGTTTAGGGATAACTGAATTCTTGCCTTTTAGGTGGGGATTTGGTGGCCTTTAAGAAAACAGAGGCTGTCTCTAAAGAATGAAAGGATGATTGGGATGGAGGCAAGCAGGTTGGTGATAGTAAAATCTCTATTTTTATGATGGTTCTGTAATGCAGAGAAAAGATCATAGCGGTGGATGGAAGCTCTTGTTAGGGTACTCAGCCAGCCTTCTGAAAATGACCTTGCCTCTGTGCCCCTGTTTTATCCTTCTTCAAACAAGGACTCTCACGAGATGCAAAGAACACTCTAAAGGTCATTCCAGCTCTGACACTTAACTATCTGTGAGGCTCTGGGCAAGGAGGCCACCAGCTCGGCTTACTCACATTGGCTGTTGTGGTTCAGAACTCCTGCGTAGCCACCCAGCTGACCTGTTTGCACTCTAGCGCCCCCTTCCCTCCCTTAGCATCCAGATCCACTCTCTATCCTGCAGCCAGAATGATCAATTTATAATGAGGGAAAATGAGACATACACCCTGGAGGGAGACTGGATGAGTGCCAGGAGGCAGACCATTGGGCGGGAGCATGCCTAGAGAGGCCACTGAAGAGCAAGGCAGCCAGTGTCCCCGAAGAAGAGTGAGTAGAGTCGTGGGAGACATGCAGGCAGATAATGGAGGGCCAGGTCAAGTGGGTCTCACAGGCCACTGAAAGGGTTTCACTGCCCCTCCCCCCCCAGGTGCAATTCCTGAGTGTCACTGGAGGCAACGGGACCGTAGCTGATGTCTGCAGACAGGCGACACTGCTATGAGGCAGCGTGAGCAGAAGTCATGAAAAGAGAAGAGTTCTGGAATTGGAGATCTAGGCTCAAACCCTGAATTGGCTGTGTGACATTGAAGGAGTTTTTTCATTTCTCCAAGTCTGTTTCCCCTTGTCAGCAACAGGAGGTGATGATAAGACCACTTCTCTCACAGGGCTGACCTGGGCTAAATGAGTTAGTGTGTGTCCAAGTGCCTCAAATGCAGTAGGTGCTCAGTAATTTTTTTCATCCCACTGTAATTACTTCAGGTGATACTACAGTGTTCCAGGGCTGCACTGTCTAATTCAGCAGTCACATGTGACTCTTTCAATTTAAAATCACTTAAATTAACTTAAAAAGAAGTAAGTTTCGTGGTGCCTGGGTGGCTTAGTCGGTTAAGTGTCCGACTTTCACTTAGGTCATGATCTCATGGTTCGTGGGTTCGAGCCCCGCGTTGGGCTCTGTGCTGACTGCCAGCTCAGAGCCTGGAGCCTGTTTCAGTCTGTGACTCCCTCTCTCTCTGACCCTCCCCTGCTCACGCTGTCTCTCTCTGTCTCTCCTAGAAATAAATAAAACATTAAAAAAAAAAAAAGAAGTAAGTTTCTCAGCCGCACTACTCACACTGCAAGTGCTCAATGGCCACATGTGGCCAGTAGCTAGTGTCTGTGGACAGTGCAGAAGAACACGGTCATCATCTCGGAAAGTTCCACTGAGTGGCACTATGCTAGAATCTTAGCAGTCATAAGTGGTGCATTAGAATTCAAAACATGTATCCATATACAACTACACTTGCACAAACATGTCTGATTTCATACACACAAAACATACACATATACACAACCACAAACACAGGGTGTGTAGGTTAGCAACAATATGTTTCATCACTAAGGAAAAATAAATCTGTGGTGCCTGGGTGGCTCAGTCGGTTAAGCGTCAACTTCAGCTCAGGTCATCATCTCACGGGTTTGTGAGTTCAAGTCCCATAATGGGCTCTGTGCTGACAGCTAGCTCAGAGCCTGAAGCCTGCTTCAGATTCTGTGTTTCCCTCTCTCTCTGACCCTCCCCTGCCCACGCTGTCTCTCTTTCTCTCTCAGAAATAAATTTTAAAAAATTAAAAAAAAAATAGGAAAAGAAATCTTGTCAAGAGTCAATTCAATGAGCATACAAGAAGTCAGGCACTGCACTAAACACTCTGGACATCACATCACTACATCCTTACAACAACCAGAATAGGAAATATTATCCTGCTCTTGTTGATTCTGACACTGAGGCCCAGACTGCCTGAGTAACTTGATTGTAGTCACAGAGCCTCTAAGCAGCAGAGAAGGACTTGCTCCCTGTGACACAATACTGCTTCTTAGAGGATATTTCAGAGACAAAGGGCTTACAGAGCAAAGTCACCACTCACTCTTTACAGTCTTTGCTAAAGATGTGGATGTTTGGAACTGCCTTAGCACTATCTGGGGACTAGCTGTTGATGAGTCACAGAAACTGTAAAAATCAAGGAAATAAGTTCCTTTGGGCTTTCAACCTAGCTTTCTTGACTTATAGAATGTGGCAGTGTCTAATCCATGTGGGATCAACTCAGATCTTCAGGAGAGTCCTGGAAGTCAAATGAGTGGGTAAAGAAGACACCCTCTGAGTTATCTAGAGCAATGGTCTTTTGCAGCTCGTTCTTCTCTCTTACTTCATAGACAAAGGCTCTCTAACACTTCATGGGGAAAGGTGGTCCACAATGGGTGTGGGGGTTGCAAGTGAGAGCTAACATGACTTGGATGGTTCTGAATCAGTGACTCTCTGTGCATACAGATGTAAGCACAGCTAGAGATCCAGAGAGAGAGAGAGAGAGAGAGAGAGAGAGATGGATAGATGAATTGGATGGATGGATGGATGCATAGATAAACAGGCAACCAGACAGATAGATAGGCAACAAGTTAGAAACACGTAACAAATCTTCTATTTTAGCTTTTTGTGTGTTTCTACTATACTCTGATCCTCTAGAAGGATGGTATTGTTTCTGATTTATTGTAAACTACCCCTCTCACTAGATATATAGAAAGGTACCCAGCCTAGACTGGATACTCAATGAATGCTTGTTCAAATAACTAACTAACTAACTAAATAAATAAATAATTTAATTAAAATAAATAATTTAATTAAAATAAAATAAAATAAAATAAATAAATAACACCCAAACAAAATGTAATACCTGAGAGAGACATAGCTAGATGACAATAATCCTTCACATTTGTATGGTACTTTGCAATATATAAAAAGATTTCACATGCAGTATCAGCCTTAATCACCAGTCTAACTTTTTGAGGATGTCATTATGATCCTCATTTTATTGATGAGGGATGCCTGTCTCAGAGTGGTGGGGTGTCTTCCCTAGGGCTATACAGAGAGGCTGGGGACCTGGATAAATAGGCAGGTCAGATAAAGGTAGAGAATGATAACGAGATACAGGCAAATAGAGACAAGACAGGCCAGAGGAGACCAAGGCGTAGAGAAATGTGGGTGGAGACAAGTGGAGGTGGATGGACAGATGCTGAGAGTACCTCCAAGCTCTCTGCCTTCCACTCAGACTTTGTGTGGTTGGAGACAACTTTCCTAAGCACAAGTGTGTGACCCTGTCTTGTCCCCACTCTATAAACTCCATTGCTTCTCCCGAAGACTTCAGGATAACATTCTACCATGAAGAGCTTTCCTGACTTGGCCCTACCCTTTTCTTTGCCTTATATTGTATCACTTTTCTCTAGCATTGTTCACTCGAGTCCCAGGACCCTCTTCAAGCCCTACAAAAGCCATGCCATTTTCACCAGTGCATGCTTATCACCTGATCTTCTCCCTGCTTGTGGATGCCTGGTCAACCCTTGCTTATCCTCTAAGACTCGTCATAACCGTTGCTATCTTTAGAGAGCCTTTCCTGATCACCTCCCAGCCCTCCCAGGATGCATTCATTTCCTGCCCTCCCAGGTCACCCTCTTCTGTATAGGAGTCAAGAGAGTAGGATGAATCCGGACTAGGAAATGAGATGTGAATTTAAACCCTGTTCACCCACCTATTAGCTGCAGGACTTGGGGCAAGTCATGTACCTGCTTAGCCTTGGTTTTCTTGTCTCTGCAACACACCTGATAATATCTGTCCAGGATTGTTTGGGGATTAGGGATAATGTAACAAAACAAACCACCTGGCATAGAGGACAGGTACATAGACTGTACCCTACAGTGGAAGCTGCTGCTGTCCCTGCCTGTCACAATAATCTGCTATTGGATCTGCCTTATCCATTGGACTATGAGCTGCCTGCCGGGTCCACCAGCCTCTGCATCCCCAGCACTCAGTGCCGAACCCAGGACTGGGCTTGCTCAATCCTTCCTGCCCACACTGAGGCCCCTGGGTCAGATGTGCTTATAGGCATGACTTGTAGTAGTTCCACCGAACCACTGAGGCGGGGGAGGATGGCTGGAGAGGCGCTGTGGGGGTGTACCCCTGAGGGGAGATGACTGAGACCTTTATCAGGTTCACGTTGCATGTTGAGGTTTGGGTCGTATGTATTTTAAAGATAAAAGATAATGTATAAATGAAATTAAGAGGCTGCTTTGTTCCCTCACCTCCAAGCCTCCGGAGTGACTATGTGCAGTTTTGGTTGTCACCAAGCATGTTTAGGGGGAAAGTGTCACATTAGGTGGTCAGAAGTACTCTGTACACTTTCTGTTCTCTCTCCAGTTTCCTTCCTTTCCCTCCAACTTTTATTTTCCCAGAGGATTCAATTCCTTGTAATGACCTTCCTTATCCCTCCTTCTCTCCCCACACTCCCTGCTGACCCCATTCTCTCCCCAGGAAACCAGCTTCCAGGTGGATGAGGGGTCCCTCCTTTCCCCTACAATGCATGAGCGCGCGCACACACACACACACACACACACACACACAATCTAGAAGAGATGGGGCATCAAATGCAACTAAACAGCTCTCCATGTGCTTGAAGACAGGAAACCATCCCAGATCAGAGGGGCAGGGGCTGGCAGCTGGGCCCTGAGCCAGCAGTATTGACTCTCCTCCCTGACTGCCAGGGCAGAGCCCCCCCCCACCAACCCCGGGTCATAAACACCCACTAGGGGTTGGGCCAGAGCCTTCATTGAGATTCTGTTCACAGGGAACACCCATTGCCAAGCCTGCGCAGCTCTGTCAGCTGCCCTGATATCTGTGTGTGAAAAACTGACGGCACCCAGCCTTCTGGCAGCCTGACAAGTGGCTTAGAAGCAGGCCCGAGGCTCCCTGGCAGAAGCCCAGGGCTGCGAGCTTTGGTGAAGGGTGGGGGAGAAGGGAATCTCTCCTGTCAGATGGCCTGGCTTCAAGGCAGGGAGCAGAGAGAGCACAAAAGAGCAGGGGAAGAGGAGGAGAGGGTTGTAGGGAAGGACCAGAACTTGCCAATGCCCGTCTTGCCCCAACGGTAGAGAGCTGTAGGGACCAATTGCACACTTTGGTGACAAGTATTGTCTGTAGCACTACAGGGATAACACATTTGTTTTCTCACCCATAAAATGGGGATAATAATCATAGTATCTATCTTGCAGTGGTGAGAATGCTAACAGAGTTAATACATATCTATGTAAACCAGCAATCCTCACCATTTCATGAGATTGTCAGGTGTTGTGCTGTTTAACATGCATTACTCATTTCATTTTCACAGAAGTCAGAGATTTACATATTGTCCTCATTTAAAAGATAAAGTTTCAGAGGAGATACCTCACATGCCCAGGGTCACACAGCTGAACGAAAGGAAGGATTGAAAGCCAATCTGCAAGACTGCAAAGCGTATGTCCTTCAACAGCAGGCCGTACTATAGATGAACATTTCTTGTGCCTCTTTGCCTCTGTGTATCTCTACTGATGTAAAGGGGATAAGAATTAAAATAATTTTTTTTTAACATTTATTCATTTTGGAGAGACAGGGCATGAATTGGGGAGGGGCAGAGAGAGAGGAGGACACAGACTCTGAAGCAGGCTCCAGGCTCTGAGCTGGCAGCACAGAGCCGGATGCAGGGCTTGAACTCACTAACTGAACCCTGAGATCATGACTTGAGTGGAAGTTGGGTGCTTAACCAACTGAGCCACCCAGGCGCCCTGGGGGTAAGAATTTTTTTAAACTGCCTAGTCAGAAAGAAGCAAACACAAACACAATATAAAAATCAATCCCCTTATTTTAAGGTTTAAGTGCTGCAACATTTCACAATGGGGAAAAGAAAAATAAACAGCTAGGCTCAGAAACAGGGAGCTCTCTTAGCCCCAGGGAGGCAGAGAAGCAGGAGGCAGTGGGAGCTGCAAGGGATGGAAGCCAGCAAACACAGTGTGGGGACAGCCAGGGCCCCACACCCTGTCAGGGGGCTTGAGGCCCTGCTGCCACGAGGCTGCTCTTTGTGGGGATCCGCTGCCTGCTTGGACCAAACAGAACCAGCAGAACAACTTTCATGACTTCCTTCAACAAATACTCACGGAGCACCTTTGTGCGGCAGACCTGTGCTGAGTGCTGGGAGACAGAGATAAAGAAGCCCCAGTTCCTAGTTCCTGTAGCAGGAACGTGCACTCTCAGGTGAGACGGAGGCAGAAATCAGGCAACTCCAATGCAGGGTGAGCAAGGCTGTGACATAGTTCACACAAGGGCAGAGAGTGCAGGAGAAGGATGCCTGGGGGTGGCTGGGGCCTGGAAGGCTCCCTGGAGAAGTGGGGTCTACAAGGAGAGCACAGGATCCATTGAGTTATATAGATGAAGGTGAGGGAAGGCAGGGTTGTCCTTCCCTACAGAAGCTCAGAGCCAAGGTTTGAACACAGTCGCTGCTCAGGTGAAAGTTAAATTACTTGAAATCTGATAACCCAGACACCATGATTATTAACAGCTTCTCACATGCACAACCCAATGTATAGCCACTGGCCGAATAGAAGGCTAAATTAAAAAAAAATTTTTTTAATTAAAAATTTTTTATCAAAACAGAATATAATATAAATATTTCTATTTAAAGAGGTACTGAATTCAGTTTTTCTTAAATTTAACAGAATTAAAAAACTTTTCCTTCTCATGAGACATTATTTCCTAAAAGATACTCCTATTGTTAAGAAAAGAAGAGGTTATGAGAAATATTAAGAGGTTGAAGCCATCTCGGTTTTTTTAAACTACAGATTTGAATTTTAGTAGAAACACATGGAGACATAGAGAGAGATTAAGTAACTTACCTAAGAACACACAGCTAGTCTGTGGTATAGCTGGAACTTGAACCCAGATATATCTGATTCTTTCAATTACATTCTTTGCTTCCCTGAGCCAACATCATCATTTTAAAGATGAGAAACTGGGGTCCAAGTGCTTTATTTTGATTGGGCAACAAGGTAATTTCAGTGCATCAGGTCCTTGTTCTTGACTCTCTCTCTCTCTCTCTCTCTTTGCTGTAACAAGGGATCTCCTGCGATCATTAGTTTGCCAGAGAATTCAGCAGGAGTCTACGTATATCTGCACCTCACCGACTTTGGCCTTGGCCTTGGGATATGCTTTGGCAATGAAATGTGAACACCAATGACATTTGCCACTTCTGTGTGGAAGCCTTGAGTGGGATTGTATTTTTGTCCTCTGCCATGAAAATGGCCCATACCAGATGCGGAAATACTCAGCCTGGCCCCAGACGAGAAGCAAGGCAGAGCTGTGCACAGCCCGGCAGATCTGGGGCTGACCCACTCACAGCCCTCGTATAGCACAGGCATGGAATAAATGTTTGCTGTGATAAGCTACCAAGCTCTTGGGGTCATTACTGTGGCAAAGCTGATGCACACAGCACAGTTTCTTTTCTTTTCTTTTTTTTTAATTTTTTTTTAACATTTATTCAGTTTTGAGAGACAGAGAATGATTAGGGAAGGGGCAGAGAGAGAGGGAGACACAGAATCCGAAACAGGCTCTGAGCCATCAGCACAGAGCCCGATGTGGGGCTCGAACCCACAAACCGTGAGATCATGACCTGAGCTTAAGTCGGATGCTTAACCGACTGAACCACCCAGGCGCCCCACACACAGCACAGTTTCTTGCAAAAGTCTGTTCTTCTCATGCTTGAAGTTGCCTCCAATGGTACCATGATTATGAATTCAGACCATGTGGGTAAGGGCTGTGTTTGTGAGCATTTTAAGCACTAAATGGATTAGAAATAATTAGAGAAAGAGTTGAAAAGTATATGGTATGGGAGGAAAAACCAGCACCTTCTGATGAAAAGAAAATGGTGGTGGAAGCCCACCTTTTGGCAGAGAGACAAAGATGAATGGGACATGGCAATTTCTTTCTCGCCCTACTGCCACATGAAGAACCAAGGGCACTAACTACAATATGTATTCACCCACATGCACCTGGTTCTGAAACAGAAGATGCTACAGAAGAAAGACGCAGTAAATGCCAAAAATCAATCTATGCCACCAAATCGCTGTGTGACCTTGAGAAGGTCATTTTCCTTCTGGCATTAATTTTCTCATTTGTAAAATGAAGAGATTGAATGAGGATCTCTCATTTTCCTCTGGCTCTGACAAGCTAGGATTTGATTGCCTCTAACTCATTAGTCTCAACTGGCTTGAATGGGACCCAGTAGTATTGAGGATAATCATAGGAATCCATCAAAACGTAGCCCAAAGAAGGTAATCTTGAGACTCAAGTGAGATAACACAGGGAAAGTGTTTTGCATACTGCGAAGGGCTCTAGTGCTTGTTCTTTCATGGAAAAGAGGTGGGCAAATGTGCCCATGGTCCCCTAACTTGCGTTCCCCTAGCAGCCTTCCCCCAACTTACATCTAGCAATCGTTCAGGCCATTCTGCCTACTTCACCCTCTTTCTTCTCATCAGGAAGAAAAGTAGCTCTAAACCAAAGGAGGGTGTGATGATACAGTAGGAGGCATAAATAACATGCTGGGGGAGGGCAAAGGGCAGAGACAAGAAATCCAGACTTCGGAATGCAACAGATCTGGGTTGATCCCGTGTCTCTTTTTGTTCATATATAAAATGGGGGTGACTGTTACTTAATGTGGTTGTTCTAAAAATTAAATGATATAAAAAAGCTTATGGCCCCACATAAGCCCTCATTTATATCTGGGACAATGACAGAAGACTTCCTGGGAATGGCGGCATGAATAAAGCTGAATGCTACATGGAATCCTGAGAGCTGGGCAGAGAGAGGAGCGTTAATCATTCAATTAGAGAGGGATGTGTGGGTTGAGGGTGCAGGGGTAGGTATGGATATGACAGGGGTGGCTGTGCGAATGCGGGTGAGCCAAGTGTCCGTTCGTAAAGGAGAAACAGGCAGTTAGAATAAAAGTAGAAATTTCATGCAAGGGAACATAGAGAAATGAGTCTAAAACTTTGACTATCAAGCTGGAGGCTCTTAAACCAGAAGGTAATGAGGGTCCTTAAAGGGCTTTAGAAAATTATACTTCAGGAAGTTGTAAGTGTGCTGATGCATCTTGGGAAATAAGTTGTAACCCCACACAAACCAAGGTGTGGGGAGGGAAAGGGACTGTCACTTCCCCAGAGGAGTTCTGTTGCTGCGCTCCTCTGACATGGAAATCTGGGCTGTAGGGAAAACATCAGAATGCACCTTGAACTAAAACAGATGTGGTTATGATAGAAAAAATGTTTTCAAGACTTTAAAAGTTCAATTTTCTCGGGGCGCCTGGGTGGCTTAGTCGGTTAAGCATCCGACTTTCGCTTAGGTCATGATCTCGCGGTTTGTGGGTTCAAGCCCCGCGTCGGGCTCTGTGCTGCCAGCTCAGAGCCTGGAGCCTGTTTCAGTCTGTGACTCCCTCTCTCTCTGACCCTCCCCTGCTCACACACTCTCTCTCTCTCTCTCTCATAGAAAAACAAAAGTTCAATTTTCTCCCTTTTACTCTCTCAGGAGAATCCCTGGCTTTAAACCCAAGACAGTGAAAATCCTAGATGGTAAAATGAATGCAGAACTCGATTTGCTGGCCAGATAGATCTGAGTTAGACTGTGTTTATTGCTTGCTTTTCTTTCAGGAACCCTAAACCTACACCCTCAGTGGGTCCACCCTGGGCCCAAAAGTTTGGTTCTACCATAAGTCATGCCCTTGTTACTCAAAACAGAGTCTTTGAACTAGTGGCATCAGCATCACCTGGCCGCTTATTAGAAATGCAGATTCTCAGATTCCACTCCAGACCTTCAGACCAGAATTTGAATTTTAAGATTTTGAATAAGAAACCCAGGTGTTTCCTCCACATTAGGTTTGGGAAGCTCTGACTTACAACATGCCTTCAGATTGCAGGAGTTCCTTACAGCCAGAGGAGGTCAGAGTTGGTCCAACCTCTTCCTTGAACTAATAAGGAACTAAGATCCAGAGAGAGGAAAGAACTGGGCTTTCCAAGGTTACCCAAGGAATAAGTATAATTGGTATAGTAAAGTTAATAACAGTAGACCATGTAATATAGTAAAAAAGATCTCTCTCTAGCTAGCTGGAGATGAAGCACAGTACATTACAGGCCACTCCAATTTTGGAGTCAACTCAATGTGTGAGATTTGCAACCCAGGTGGGCCAAATTATTTCTTCTCTCTGAGCCTCATTTTCCTCTTTTGAGCAAGTGGGAACAATACAACGCTCTTGATAAGGATGTGAAGGTTAGGTGAAATAATGTATGTGGAATACTTACTACAATCCCGATGCTCATTAGCTAGTAACTGTATTTCAGAGATGCGGCCAGAACCCAAGGCTTCAGGATCCTACCTACAGAGTCACCCCAAGTCCTACTAATGGTCATGGCTTCCTAATTTAAAAGGAGTTCCCTCTGCAGGATGGATAGCCCCTTCTGTGTGCCCCCTTGGCTCTCAGCTCTTTCCTTTCATGGCATTTAGACACATCTACAATGGCCAGTTTACTTCTCTGTCTTCCCCACTGGAATGTCTTGCCTTAGAGTAGGGACCATGTGTTTTATCTCTGTCTCCCCAGAGCACATCATAGTAGATGTGGTAGCAGATGGAAGGAGTGAGGGATAGAAGAGAGAATGGAGGAAAGAAAAAAAGAAGAATGGAAGGAGGGAAAGAGAGAGGGAGCTGGGAAGATGTTGGGTGTTGGAAGGCAACCATTTTACAGGGTGATGGATTTGTTCAGAAAAGTAGCTTGACAGTACAGAATTCATCTTTTTATGACTGTGACAACACTAATACATTTATTTCCCTTCTGAAATTAACTTTCTAATATTAAGAAAGGTCAAGATGAACTGCAGGAAAATGAGACATTTTGTCATTTTTAACAAATTATACCAAAGCAGACTGTCAGATTCAAGGGGTCACCATTTTGAGGTCTAAACGCTGGTGCTGATTGCATAATCAGAGCTAATGTTTGTCTTTCTTTATGTTCCCTGCCCACAGACCTCCAATAGTTCCCTTTGGCCCAAATGATAAAACTCAAATATCTGAGCCTGGTATTCTGAGGTCCTTTAGACTCTGATGACTTTTTAAAAAATCCATTCCTCCTCCAAAGGGTTTCTACGACAGCCAGACCCACCTTCGTCCTGCTATCTTCCTTCTATGTGCCTTTGTCCATGTAAGTCTCTTGTCGTAACTGCCATCTCTCTTACCGGATGCTCACAGAGAGTCTCTCTGCCCTTTCTCTACCCCTCCCATCCAACCCACTGGCTGGTCCTTTGTTCCTCAGGATTTGACTTGTTCTGGCCTTGAGCCTGCTACTTCTGCAAGGCTACTTTTTAGCCTTGAGCTGGCCCTGACCATTGCCTGGACCCTGAGTTCCCTCACACACCCACCCATCCTCTACCCTCCTTCAGAGGCTTTTGGGAGAACCTTGGAAGGACACTGAATGTGGGTGTTTTGTTAAAGGGAAAAAAGGAAGAAAAGAACCGTAACCCTTTTTCCTGTGCCTCCTGCTCTCCTCTTCCTTTGATTGGCCCATTTGTGTGCTTGGCCCTGGGCTGGCCTGGAGGCCATCTGGACTCAGAAGAGTGAAAATTAAACCCTGACTCTGTCTCTTCAGAAAATTACTTAATAATTGTAGGCCTTAGTTTCCCCATTTGCAAAACAAAACACATAATCTCTACCTCACAACATTACAGCAAGCATCAAATGAATGCTTGTATACGATTGTGCTCTGAAAACTACACATCTCTGTGACAAATTAGTGAAAATAATTATAAAAAGACCCATGTGCTAGTGATTCATCCTCAGCCTACAGTCCATGTGCTCCAATCTGGTATAAGTCATAGGGACCCGAGTTTGAGTGCCAGCTCTACAGTATTCCCATTGGGCAACCTTGGACAAGCCAGTTTTCTGCCCTGGGTTTATGTGTTCTGTCTATATATTCTCTTTCTATGGAAGGTTAGTTTGGAGCAACTCCTCAGTTTTTGCAGCTTGAGGTTCTCTGGCTCCATATAGGGCAAAGTAAGCTCTGAGACCCTAGAAGGCCAGAACTAAGTTACTAGTTCAAGGTCAAAATGGCCAAATCAGGGGCACCTGGGTGGCTCAGTCGGTTAAGCGTCCGACTTCAGCTCAGGTCATGATCTCACGGTTCGTGGGTTCAAGCCCTGCGTTGGGCTCTATGCTGACAGCCAGCTCAGAGCCTGGAGCCTGCTTCAGATTCTGTATCTCCCTCTCTCTCTGACTCTCCCCTGCTCACTCTCTCTCTCTCTCTCTCTCAGAAATAAATAAAACATAAAAAATTTTAAAAATAAAGTAAGTGGCCGAATCAGAGGTTAGGGATGTGGACATCCTCAGGTGGTGCCCACAACCTGTGGATAAAGAGGAGACATCCCGAGGTGCAAACCTCTTGACTACATTGGTATTAGTCAGCCCCATTCAAGACCCCAACTTCTGAGGCACCTGGGTGGCTCAGTCAGTTAAGTATCTGACTGCAGGGGCGCCTGGGTGGCTTAGTCGGTTAAGCGTCCGACTTTCGCTTGGGTCATGATCTCGCGGTTCGTGGGTTCGAGCCCCGCGTCGGGCTCTGTGCTGACTGCCAGCTCAGAGCCTGGAGCCTGTTTCAGTCTGTGACTCCCTCTCTCTCTGACCCTCCCCTGCTCACGGTGTCTCTCTCTCTCTCCTAGAAACAAATAAAAAACATAAAAAAAAAAAAATAAGTATCTGACTGCAGCCCAGGTCATGATCCTGTGGTTTGTGAGTTTGAGCCCAGCATCAGCACAGAGCCTGGAGCCTGCTTCAGATTCTATGTGACCCTCTCTCTGCCCCTCCTCTGCTCCCTCTCTCTCTCTCTTTTAAAAATAAACATTAAATTAAAAAAATTTATTTTTAAAAAAGACCCCAACTCCTAGTTCATCTGTCATGTTCAACCCATGGAGTTCATTCGGGACTTCTCAAACCAAAAATTCCTCAGGGAGGGGCAGGGTATCCAAAGTAATGGAACAAATCTGGTATTCCATTTATAATGTCAACTGAATCTAAAGACAATGGGGATGTTCTGAACATTTGCTACTTAAAGGTGTCATCATATTCAAGAAAAAGCTAAATCAATAGAATGCCTCTCTTCTAGGTTTGCCATTTACACGGGTTTTAAAAATGAGAGAGGAGACCCCCCCTGGGAAATGTTGAGCCTCCTGCTGGCTGCTCTTCCCCTGGGGAGCACTCACCCTACCCCGCACTACAGAGTGGGCCCTGGGCTCCCACAGATCTGACTTCCGTTTCCAACTACTACTATGAATTGCATGACCTTGAAGGTTCTAACTGCTTTTCATTTGTTCCTTCTTGCGATTGACGTTTTACTGATGTGTTAGGTACTGTGCCCTGGGCAAGAGACTGCAGAGGTGACAGAAAGTTTCATCCTTCAAGGAGTTCACAGCTGAGTAGAGAAAGCAAGCACATAAACCAATCAGTGTGATGTGGAGTGATAAATGTGAGCACCGGGGGAGATGACGGTTGGGGTGGAGAGTTGTGGGGGGGTGTCATTCACTTTGAGCCTCAGTTTTCTCACCTGAGAAACAGGGATAATAATGCCCATTTCATATGGTGGTTGGATTAGATGAGACAATGCCTAGCACTTAATGTTCAATAAATATCAGCTCCTTCCCCCTTTCCTACTCCCACCCCCACCTCCACCCCAGGGTCCTGAAAAGCTGTCTTTGTTTGCCCCCACTCCAGAAAATCCAGTCACATGGCAAAGATGTCTATTAAAGAACATGCCTTAGTGGTTAGAGGATTTTTTTAAGGTTATAGCTTGGAGCTAAACTCCAGCAGAAAGAAACTATCCATTAGTGACTGGGAGCCTGAGTAAGTCAACTTTTCTGACTGCTGAGTGTGTGCTGGTCATGCCAGGAGTTTAAAGAAAAGCTTTAGCCTTGACAGGCCCTGTAGACATGGCCAGAGAGAGGCCATTTCTGTCAAGTAGACTTAGCTGCCAATCAGGGTCCAAACTCCACCTTCCACCCTGGTCCAGAGCCTCAGCCTCTGAAACCAGCTCCAGGCCACATCCAGGGTCTGGAATGGCCCAGGAGGGTTTCTGAGGATCACATTTCCTGGTATTGACTTTGGAACCATCCTTGCTGTTGTCATCCCTTAGGGATTATATACACATGCGCACATACCCAAACCCTAGGAATAAGGGAAATCCTCTTGCCCTCTGAAGGTTAAACTGTAAAATTCACCCAGAATGGATTAGAACAAACAAAGGAAGCCCTAAGAGAGAAAGGCTCCCACCCCTGGAACTGAGGTTACTGTCACACAGTTAAAGGTATTAGCTCAAGCTGAAGAAAAGGCTCAGAGATGGAAGCTGGGGAGTGGTCAGAGAAGCCGAGATGAAGGTGAGGGCTTGCTCCCTTTTAAGACCTACTTGCAATGCTGTTTCAATAACCAGAGCTATAGCTATTTTTTAAATACTACAATTTATAGATGGTGATCATATTCTTAAATGAACATCAAATTATGAAATTAACATTGAAATATCAGCTACTGTACACTACTAGAGTTGAATTTATAATAGGAACGAATGCTAACATTTATCAGGTGCTTATAATTTACCGGCTTTAGAAAATACCACACTACGTGCAGTGTCATTTTCAATCCTTATAACACCTCTGTGAAGAGATGCTACTAACCCAGTTCACAGATCGGGCCACAGAGTCTGAGAGAGGTGAGATGGTAGGTACAGCCAGTGCTAGGTGCTAGAGGCTGCTGACTGCACAGTCCTAGCTCTAAGTCCCTAGGACACTAAAGTGTCTGACTCCAGTCTTCCCGCTGACAGGGCCAAGTGCTTAAGGCCAAGTGCTTAGCTGAATGAGACCAAAGTGGGAAGAAAGGGTACAACCTGAGGTTTGTTCTGGGGCAGTGAGGTCACTGTTATGCTTACCAAGAGGGTAAAGAGTTGGCAGACTTCCAGGATGTTAGGAGCCTGGATGCGGGTGCCTCCAGGATAGGAGTTGTGAGCCGAGGGTCATAGGGAAACAATGGATAGATAGATGGTTGCATGGAAAGACAGACAGAAGGATGGCTAGTCAGAAGACAGACACATAGATAGGTTTCAACTGCCCCCAGTTTCCTTCTGTAATGTGGGCTGGGCTGGCTTCCTCAGGCTCTAATCCTAGGGATTGACCCAGCACCAAGTAGCTGCCTCTGAGGGGGTTTTATTTTATTTTATTTTATTTTATTTTATTTTATTTTATAAAATGAGGTCCCTCCTCTGCTGTGTGGGGCCAGCTTCCCCTTTCTTCCATACATTTTTTTCCCGATTTTAAAGTTAAAATATACTTGCGGAAAATTGCTGGGAAATATACAAAAGCAGAGAGGAAGGAAATAACCTAGTACCAAGAAATACCACTGTTAACATCTACTGTGAAGTAGATTCCTTTGTGTATGTTTTAAACCTAGTTGTTATATGTCTTAACACATAATATATGTGCAATTTTGTCTTCTGATTCTTTTCATTTAAAATTATAGCATAAGCATTTTTATTATATTGTAAATTCTTCATAAACATCCATTATATGAATGTATTGTGATTCACTTAATCAGTTTCCCACTGTTAGGCATTTAGATTTTTTTCTTGGTTTATAAATAATAATTCTATGGACTTTTTTTTTTGCATAAATCGTTATTCACACTTTAAATTATTTTAGTCTAGGTTTGTAGTACTACAATTGCCGACTCAAGGCCACAAACAGAACAATGTATTTTAAACCCCAGAAAGTCATAGTAACATTTTTTCCCCCTCTCCCTTTCAAATTCCATGTCCTTTCTACTCCCTAATAGAGAGCTTTCTGGATTTTAGGATAAAGTCCAAGTTCCCTGGGTTCTATGACTGGCCTCTGCCCACCCCCTCTCCTCACCTCCCACCCCTTCTCCATACACTCCCCCAGTCCAGCACACCAAATTCCTTAGAAGTCTCTGAGTCTAGTCACGTGATACATGTATGCTCACACTCGCAGTTCCCTCCGCCTGTAACTGCTCCCCAGTCTGTTAAAACAACTCCTAGTTTATCTTCAAAACTCACTTCAGAGGTCACCTTCCCCAGCAAGCCTTGCTTGACCCCAAGTCCAGTGGTGATGACCTGCTCCTCCTACGTGGCACCCACACCCCTGCCTGTCATAGCGCTCTCAACACCCCGGCCTGCAGTCCTGGGTTTACTGAGTCAGAAGCTCTAGACCAGGGATTTGAGAAGTTTCTCTGGCAGTGGAATCCTTTATTCAAACACGTTTGTCATAAACTGATAAAGATTAACATCTGTTGAGCATATCTGTCTCTGGCAAAGTGCCTTCGCAAGTCACAGGAGTCACTTCTATTAATCCTCACAACAACCTCTTGCAAAGGAGGAATCAGATGCTTGCAAAGGTAAGGGACCTGCACAAGACAGCAAAGTTGTAGAATGTTGAAATGAGATTTAAACCCCAGGCCTGAACCTGGGCCTTATTAACAAAATTCTGCCACTTGGGTTAAAATGGAGAGGAGCTACCCATGGGAGCCCCAGACTCTTGCAATTTTTCTGACAACAGTTTGAAAACTACTCTCTATTCTGGATCATCAGTTCCTCAAGGGAAGTGACTATTTCCTATTTGTCTTTGTCTTTCAGTATACAGTGCCTGGGCTCTGAAAATGTTTATTGGATGGAGAAATGAACAACCTTTTTCTTTTGAAGATTATAGGGAAGTTACTCTTTTATCTATATACTTTACTATCCTTGGAGTGAGAGCAAGAATATGAACCTGGAATGACTTGCTGAGTGGGAGAGCATGAAAGCCCATTGGCCAGAAGGGCTGTGGCTAGCCTCTGCCTACCCCCTCTCCTCACCTCCCACTCCTTCTCCATACGCTTGGAGCACAAGGGCTTGTTCCGTGCTGACAAGACTTCTTACGGCCAGACCCTGGGACCAGTACGGGGCCTGGGAGGTGGGCATTAGAACTTCTGGAAGATAGGGGCAATTTCTTGATGAAAGGTTAAACAGTTCAGTTCTTGCTGGAAGCAGTGATTAGTCTGGTCCCTTTCATCAGAATTCAGCTCTCTCCACCACAGTAAATAATGGACTAATTAGGCATCTGGCTTACTTGATTTCCCATGGCTAAGGCCAATTTCTGAAATGCAATATGCTATTTGATGTACCAGCATGAATTCTTCCTGGGCTTGAGAGCCTCCCAACAGCAACAGCCAAAAATAACTCTCCAAGAAGTTCCTTATACATTGAACACAAAACATCTTGTATGTGACTTGTACTTGGTTATAGGAGGGTCAGGCTGAGAGTCTAAGGCAGGAACAGGCTGTGTGCTGATCCTAACCTGCTCAAACCAGGGGCCAGGAGGGGAGGAGTTTGCTGGGGAGTGAGAAATGGATGGGATAGGTTACTGGGAACTCCTGGAAGAGATAACCTGGAGGTATACTGGACTAAAAGCATAAGTGAAAAGAGATTATTCTGAGACTATCCATAGAGACACCTTTTCAACTCACTGTGGCTAGATAATTGGATGGCCATGAGATAGGGAAAATGGGGAAGAAAGTTTGTTCTAATTTAGAAATCAGGGTAAGTTGAACAGATATTGGTAGCAGATCCTACATGGAGATCCTACATGGCTAGATTCTAACATTCTAGAATTTCTGAATTTGATTAAAAAAAAAAATCCCACACATGGGAGTTCTTAGTGACAAGGGATCAGCAGGGGCAAAAACTGAAGAAGATGAGTCAATAGAAATGCAGTACAGTGAGAGAGAAGTGCAGGGGTTTCAAAGTCGAGGGTGCCATGGATTTCCCTGGAATGCTTTAGTGCTATAGTGCTGGGAAACCATGTGTCAGATGAGGTGGCTAACAAGATTTCCCCAAATATTCATCAAGGGCCTACTAAGGGTGGGTCCCTGCCAGGTAACTGAGGTATAAGCTGAAAAAGACAGAACTTCTGTCCTTGAGAAGCTCAGTCTAAAGGAGGCAGGAAAACCACTGCTAGAAGACAGGATGTGTGCTTTAACAAGGCGTGCACCCAGTGCTGTGGGATGCATATAGAAATCCTAACTACTCTCTGGAGAGACTGCATTTTAATCAGTGGCTGAAGAGAGTCTCATTGAGCTACCAGTGAGTGGCCAGCCCTGCCCAGGGCAGCAGGGAGGTAAAGGCAGACCCTTGGCTCTGAAGGGATTTGCAATTTGGCTGAGAAACTGGAATCCAGAGGAAGTCAGAGGAGGTGCTACAATGGAACCAAGCCTACAGAATATACTCCCTGTATGCTTATGGAATAAACCAGTAGATCAAAGAAGCAAAGTCTGATGATAGAAGAACAAAGCAATGAAAAGCTTCATGGGCCAAAGGGTTCAGGGAAATCTTAGAGGAGGTGGGCCTGAAAGTACGTTCTGAGGATTAAGTGGGATTTGGAGGTGTCTCAGGGCCTTCTGGTCTGGTGACCCAGTGTAACCTCAGTGCATGCTAAAAGCAGACCTCATGGGCCACTTACTGCTATTTTACCTAGGTGGGGAGACTGCCTGGCTGTGTGTTTGTATGTTCTTTGTGTGAATGAATGCCAGTTCTGTGTGTGTTAAATGCCCATGCCACTGGCTGCTCTATTTGTCATGCAGATGTGTTATAACTTATTTATTTATTCAACAGAAAGAGAGCAGCTTATCTTGAGGACTACAGGAGGCAAGTGAGGAAAAACCCCCAGCCCTGTGTTGCTCTATTTTACAAACTGCTCCATGTTGTTATGGCAGCTAATTTTCCTTAAATGATTTAAGGAAACAGATCTGTCCAAGAGCTACAGCCAAGTTGTTATAGCAACACAGGCCGTTCTCTTCCAGGAAAAGGGGGGAATCCCCCCAGAGCATAGAAGCCCCTCACAAAAGCAACCCTTGGGTTCTTGAGGGACTCAGGGGGCAAAAGAAAGGGTGGGAGTGGACCCATTCCCCTCCCACTGTCAGTTCCTAAGAGGTCTTCTCAGCAGCTGTGGTCGCCACTCTCCCATTCAGATCTCATTGTCCTTCACCTGGACAACTGCAATAAGCACCAAACGGGCCTCTCTCCTTTCATTTCGTCTCATCTCCTTTGATCCACTCTCCACACTGCAGCTTTCGTTAAGTTTCTAAAGCATATGTCATTCAACATAATATTCTCTCTGGTGCCATGTTCTCTGCTACATGCTAGATATGCATGAGGCATGTGTTTGAATGGCACTCGAGGAACATTGGCCTTTATTCCACAAGTAATGGGGAGTCATTGAAAAGTCTTAATTGGGGGGGGAGAGACTCAGTTGGATTTAAATTTTAGAATGACTCAAGTTTCTTTTTTTTTTTTCACAAATAGTTTATTGTCAAATTAGTTTCCACATAACACTCAGTGCTCATCCCCACAAGTGTCCTCCTCCATGCCCATCCCCCCCTCCCCCCAACATCCATCAGTCCTCAGTTTTTGTCAGCATTCAAGANGAATGACTCAAGTTTCTAAATTGGGGGACTGAATGGATGGAAATACTATTCATTGATCTCTTTCTCCCTTGCTCAAAGGTTTTTGATGGCTCTCCATTGACTACACTGATTCTCAAGATTGAGAGAGGGTGTGTGCTGGAATAACCCTAACAAATGGCGTTTTGTTCCATAGCCTTGATTTTTTATTTTACAGTAATGATATTTAATTCAATAAAAAAATCAATGCAAAAAAGGGTCTAGACTTGGATTTTAATGAGAAGAGAACACTGGGCCATAGGAAGAAGCCAAGTTCCTTCGCTCCGTGTTCAAACTCATCCCTGAGCTTCTTCCCATCTGCCTCTTACACTGCCCTCTTGAACTTCCTGTCATAAATCCTACACACCAGCCCCAGCAGCTGAGGCCTCTCTCACCTCCATTCTACTGCTCAGCTTTCCCTAGAATGCTCTCTCCCCTTTCCCTGTAACTTCCCTCATCCCTAAACTACAACAGCTATTTCTAGAGGCCCAGTCCAAAATCCTTCATAAAACTACCTTGGATTCTCCCCCCCCCCAATACACACACACATTGGATGAATCTCTCCCAACCCCGTATTTCCAAAGCATTGCATTTTCTCTACTACAGCACACCTTCCTGGTTGCCTTGGATTTAAATTGTTCTTAAGAGTCTGGACTTTCCATCGGATTACGAGTTCTTCCTGGCCTGAGATCCTGCCCCATTGATCTTTATGACCCCAGAGGTTACAGAGGGTCTTGTCCATGGTTACATTGAGAAATGTGCATTTCATTCAATTAACTGAAATTTTAATTTATTTATTTTTTAATTTTTAATGTTTATTTTTTATAGACAGACAGTGTGAGTGGGAGAGGAACAGAGAGAGACACACACACACACACACAGAATCTGAAGCAGGCTACAGGCTCTGAGCTGTTGGCACAGAGCCCAACATGGGGATTGAACCCATGAACTGTGAGAAGGTGACCTGGGGTGAAGTCAGATGCTTAATGGATTGAGCCACCATTAACTGAGGTGCCCCAATTAACTGAGCATTTTAAAGCAATACCTGCTTTTTTGTTTATCTTTGCCAAACACTTCCCTGGGTGTACCTCTCAGGTAGATTGTTAGGTTCTAGTAGCTGGATGGTTTTCGGAAGCCCTTCCAAAAATGGGCTTAACTGTTTTAAGATTGTAACTGGAGATAGGTGAGAGAGGAGGGCCCTGTGTGTGCTCCCACATGCAAGTGGTGCTGGTTGTGTGGCTAATGGTGTGTGTGCCAGGATAAAGCCAAACTTCCATGGGTAGGGGGTGAGCTCTCGCCTGAAAGGTGATGTCATTTCTGGGGCTAATTACCTGGGGAAGATAGAGCATTGAGACCTAACTTGAGAATAGAAAGGAGAACCCTGGATGTAGCAGAGATGGAATGGGCACTGAAGGTAATGATGTCCAAGAGCAGCTCCTGAACAAGATGTGTTTGGACAGTGGGAAGACAGAAACCCAAGGATCTGAGAGAGCTATTGGTGGCCAGAAAAGGCTAAGTTCAAGGGTGGGTGGAATGCAGTGGGCACTAAGGCCAGGAATGGAGCATATTAGTGAAGGTGACCAGGAGCCTGTGTCATGGGAACCAGCGCAGGTAATGCAATCTCAGGTTCTACCCCTGAAAGTTTAGGACAATCTCAGTGGGTTGCAGAGACACCTAGGAGAGCCTTTATGTCCATACTCCAGAGTCTTAAGTAAAAGGGGACCCGGATGGTGTCCGCAGCATCTGGGACACTCTGAGGGGGAGGTGAGATTGAGGAGAGGTACGTGGTCCAGTTGCTTCTTTTCATCAGAGAAATCATATTAAAACCAACTCACAATGGCTCTGGTTTACTTTGTCATTTGCTCAATGTTTATACTGAGTGTCTGCCAGAGCTGGAGCCCTGCTGGGCAGTGACGACTCTGAGATGAATCAGCCAGACCCTGCCTAAGGGACCATCCATCACGACTGGTAGACAAAGGCCACACTGTCCACAGGGAGCTGTCCCAGGAGTGGGGGATAAAACACTTTATATCTAAGAATCAGTACAGTCCTCTGGGTGAAACACTCCATAGTCAAGAGAATCACTTAATTTCCAAGGCCCATAGAGGAGGGGAAAGGACTTAGTGAGCAAAGGGCTAGGAAAGCAGCCTTTGAAGTAAATGCCACACAGCACAGCAGGCTCCTGTTGCCAGGTGGGGACACAGAAGTGCTCGTGCCTGAGACTCACAGTGTAGGTTGGACATATCACTTTTGCTCAACTTCAAAGTCAGCATGTCTAAAGCTTGTGCCCAGGCTCTCTGCCCCTCCTGAGTTCCCATCTCAGGAAGGGCACCACCTCCACTGTGCTGTCTAGGCCAAACAATAGATGTCATGCAAGACTCCTTCCTGTTCCATCAGCTGGGCACTAAGCTGCCCATGTCTCCCTCCATAATGCCTCTCCAACCTTATAGCGCAGGCTCTACTGGTCTCTAGCCTTTAGATTGGCACTCTCCAAATCCACCCCCTTATAGACACCAGAGGGCTCTTTCTGAAATGCAAACTTGATCCTGTCATTTCCTGGCTTAAAATACTTCCATGCTCCCCATTCCCATGAGGATAAAGTCCAAATTGCACCTTGTATCATAATCCCCTCTGCCCCTCTGCCTCCCCCTAGTACCAGCCACACTGAATGACTTGGCAGTCTCCTGACGGTGCCTCCCTCTCAAGGCAGATGCACAGATGTCTCCTTTGCCTGGAAAGCCTTCCCTGCCCTGGGAATCTTTCACGCATCAGCTCAGGTGTGGCCTCCTGGGTTGGGTTCCTTCCATCAGCTCCCAAAGCCCCTGTGCCTTCCTCCACAAATGCACCTGGAATAACTGCCTGTAAATACCTGTCTCCACCAGGCTGTGAACTCTTTCAGGGAGGACAGCAGCTCTGATTATTCCCGGCATCCACCCCAGAGCCTGAAAGGGTTTGGTGAGGAACGAGAATGCTCACAGACATAGTCCCTGCCCACCAGGGAGGGCCTGCTGATCCTCTGCTTGCTGATTCTGTTAAGCAGAAGGCCGTTGGGATGGAGGAGTGAGGCTGTGAGCATTTAGAAACGAGGCCAGAAGCTGTCCTGGAAGTTCATATAGCGCTGGGTTGAGTGATTATGATGATGTGTGCAACATTGAAGGTCAGAAGTAGAAAGCATTTAAGGCTATTAGGGCAGATGCCTTTGGGTACTGCACTGTCTGCAACTGGACACAATGACTCAAAGTCAAATGTGATTTCGAATCGAATCCAAATAATGTTTGTTGAGGACTGCTACACACCATGTGCTGTGACAGGTGCTTTCACATAGCTTTTAAGTAGAGAGACAGTATAATTTATCATCTAAACTGGGACATTTCTAAGAGTGAAAGGGGGCACTGTTAATACTCTAGGACAACAGGTATAATGGGAACTGCCCCAGGCAAGCCAAAACTTATAACCATGTTACCCATAGGTCACACACTCTGGGTGCTTTTTTCTCCCCCCATAACTCCACACACAATTTTTAAATCTGTATTTACCAGTATTTACTTATTTAATGTCTATTTCCCCACAAATTGCAAGGGTTAGGGTTTTGTTCACTACTAGAAAGAGCCTCAATGCCTAGTATATAGAAACTACTTGATAAATAATTGTGGAAAGAAGGAAGGCAAGACTGGAGTAAAAGCCTGGGCAGGGAGAGAGGGGGTGGAAAAGAGAGAAGAGGTGGAAGGAGCTGGGATCCTTGATTCCCATGTAAGTGCTCCTGTCCTTGCTTAGGGCTTAAAGGAATGGACTGCCAGTAAGAACACAGCTTATGAAATGAGCTCAGGATTCAAGTGCGTTTATTAAGATCCAGCCAGCTCATGAGCAATCTATTCATGGCACAGAGAGTGTCTAAATATCTGTCACTCATTCTTGTCTGATCCACGTTCTATAGCATGGACGAGTGCCCAGTTGTTTGTGAGCAAATCAATGACTTGCAATCAATGATAGCAAAGGGAGGCTGAAGCCTCTTTTCTTTAGCAAAACTAACCCCCTTCCCTTTGGTTCCTCCTCCATGCCCTACCTCTCTCCTCAGGGATTCATCTAAAATACTACTTTGCTCAATGGCTCCCACCTTATCACTGTCTCATGTCTTTTTTTTTTTTTTTTTTAATGCCTCATAGTCCTCTCAGTGAATAATTGTTTTTATATCTATAAACCATATTAAAGTTGGCATAACAGGATTTGCCATATTTAATTCAATTCAATTCAACCAATAGATATTGAATATCTGTAATCAGCCACATCAGAAAAAAATATAGGAGCTATGGAAGTCAAGGGATCATGAAATCATAGTCATCAAAGTTAGAAGAGACTCAATTGCTATCTCACTAACAGTGTTTTCCAGTTGAATCTCCTCTATGTGCCATTTTGGCAGTGTCATTTAGCATCAAGGTGAACACTTTTAGTAACGCAAAGTTCACAGCTCCTACACACACTCTGTCTCAGGCAGCTCTAAGTGTTAAAAACTTCTATTTCTCTACAGGCCTTACCTCTACCCTTGGCCTCCACCCAGAAGACGTCTGTCCTGTCCTCTCTGATAGCTCTTCAGAGATAGAATGACTATGGTCTGCCTCCTTTCTCTAACCTATGAAACCCCAATGTCCTCTCCTATTTCTTAAAAGTCTTACCCCTATTATCAAACTCAATATGTATACCCATTGTTCTCCTTCTTTCTGGAATAGCAGACCCTCTTCTCTGGGAACAAATTCACCACCACCACCATCACCACAGCCCCTAAGTCTAACCATGTGGTTCCAGTGAGGCTGTCCTGTCTTACATATGTTTGCTTTTGGATCCAGAGTTGACTTGCCCAGTGGTGACATGTCCTCCCAGCTAGGCCAGTCATGGTCCTTTTGGAACTGGAACTAGAAAATGAGAGTGAATCACTCTCCAGTGGTGGGAGGCACTATATGTTATGCTTGGCACCTGTCTCCTACAGGTAGAGGAGGGTGTCTACAGTATTCTGGGACTCATGTAATAAATTCTCAAGTTGTATGTCTTTTGATTATAGCCAAAGAGCCATGACAAATGTGAATCTGCTTTAATATATTTCCTTTATCCCATGAAACCTCCTGAATCCACCTGAACCCAATATTTGTGGGGAGTAGGGGAAGGTACTCATTTAGAGACGAGACCAGCAGTCCTAATACCCACCCTGGTTTGACCCTGCACTCCTGGTTTGTAGCTCCAAGTGGACATCCCCAATACAACGTTGCCCTTTCCCAGATTAAGCCATAAAACCAACAGGTGTTGAATGGGTTTGGTTACTCACTGGGTCATTGTACATCTGGATGATGAGCTGTTTCACTCCATGCAGGGTAGGGTGGGCCCACGGAGAGGGATCCAGCCAGTGACGGTTCAGGTCAAACCCCATCAGAGAGCACCTGAGTAGTACCCAAAGTCAGAGTCAGTATGAACAGGACAAGCCAAGCTTCTCATTTACCACCACCACCACCACCACCAACAACAAAACAAAACCCAAAAACAAAACAAAACAAAACCAGTTAGGTGTAGGAACAGTCATTATGTCACTTATCTAGCATTTATTTTTTGCCAGAGACAGTTCTAAGCATTTTACGTGTATTAATTCATTCAATGCTTTCAACAACCCTATGAAGTCATTACAATCATAAATCCCACTTTATATAAGAAGAAGCTGAGTCACAGAGAAGTTCAGATATTTCTGTGGACAAGCCTGACTTCAGTATCCACTCTCGGAGACCGCAGACCCATGAACATCTGTTACACAGGGCAGTAGAAAGAAATGTTCAAGCTGAAGTCACTAGTGTTTCTATTATTCCTTTCTGTCTTCTACCCAGAGGTAATCCATTGTCCCTACTTTCAAAATTCATTTAGAATCCAAAACCTTTTTATCACCTCCACTTGACCTATCACCTTGAGCTTGGACCGAGGTCCCAAGTATTGTAATAATCTCTTACCTGGTCTTATTTCCATCCTGACATCCTCCTAGCCCACCTCTCACCCCACCTTCCCCTCACATCCCCATTTTCCACACATCCAGGATATCCTCTAAAACATAATTCAAATTATGTCCCTTTTCTCAAATGGTCCCTGTTCGATGCAGAGTAAACCCCCACACGCTACAAGTCTCCATGTGGCCCTTCCCTGCCAACCTCTGACTTTAGCTCCTACTACCATCCCTCTCGCTTCCTCTACGCCAGATGCTGGAACCCTCATTGTTTCTCCAACATACCAGGTACATCCTGCCTCAGGGCTTTCTTTTACAGGCTGTCCCTCTGCCTGGAATACTCTCCCTCCGGATATCTTAATGACTCATTCTTACTTATTTCAAATCTGTGCTCAAATGTCACCGGCTCAGGGGAGGCTATCCTGACTACCTTCTCCATACTCTCCCTTGAGCACATTAAAGAACCTCACGAGGAGAAGTGCAGTCATGACTTCTGGTTCTCCTCCCTTCCCTCTTCCTCCTTTTCTCACTTCAGATCTACTCAAAGCTCTGCTTACACTTGGGAAGAGATGTCATCTCCAGGTCTCTGTCCCCATGCCGCCATCTGCCAGGCCTTCACACACTCTCGGTACTCTCCACGCCAACCCAGGCTGAGGTACAAGTTCCTGGAACTCTGTGCCTATTCACAATTCTAATTACCACTTTTCTTCTCTCTGGTCTATCCCCTTCTAATTCCCAGATTGTCTCCCAGACATTCTGTCTTGCTTTCCTGATCAAGATTCATCTATGGGTCTTCATCACCTACAGGATAAGAGTCTGCTCTTGGCAGATTTTTAACCAGATTCAAAACTAATGGGTGTCCTTCTTTTTGTCTTCTGGGCCCCAATTGTCCTCTTTTTTCTCCTCGACCCCTCTGATTCGCTATTTTACACCCCTATCGTATCCTCCAAGTTCCTCTCTTTCCTGAAGCAATATAGTTTAACCCTCTCTTAATTTATTAAATTTCTATCCCCATATGTCACCCTACTCAGAAAAATAAAGGACTGTACTGGGAATCTACCTCTTCTTCAAGATGGGTGGGGTGAGGATGGGGGGTAAATAATAATAATTTCCCCTTGTTGCTTAAAATAAGCATTGTGGGAACCCTGTAGGAGAATAACTAATGTGTCATGGGGCACATGGGGAAAGGAGTCATTGAGGAGAAGTCATTTGAGTTGAGTCTGGATATTTATCTTGCTAGATAAATAGAATATTTATATTTAAATCTTATCCTATAAGTAGGATATTTATCTTGCTGGATGAATAGGATTTTTCCAGGTGTTGGGGTAAAAGAAAATGTAGAATCAAAGAAAGGAACTGTGAATCTACCTAGGATATGGGGGGAATGGTGGACAGTTTGGTTTGGTTGAGTCATAGAGTATGTAGTAAGGAGGTGGTATTGGTAAAGCTGTGAAGGAAGGTGGAGGTGAAATGTAAAGGGCTTTGAATGCCTGGCAGAGTTTTATTTTTTTGTCTTTGCGTTGCTGGGTTTAGATCAACCCAGTGCTGATGTCAGCTTTTTACTGCTTGCAGAGTGAGAACAGAGAGAGCCCTACATCTAGGTTACAACAGCATCACCATCACAATCAAGCAAACAGAATCAGCAGAACATTTGCTGACATTACTTTGGTCTCAAGAACTAAATATTTTTTACCAAATACAAAATGCATAATTTAAGTTAATGTTATGAGGGTGGTGCTATTAATATTCCCATTTTGCAGATGTGGAAACTGAAGCACAGAGAGGTTACAAACAAAGTGCTTCAGAAAAGAGGTGATATCAGGATTGGTTCACAAGCAGACTGCATTCCTGGTCTTCAAGAACATAGGCTAACAGGAGAAAGAAGCTACGCTCAAGGCTTATGTCCATTTATAACTCAGGACAATATTGTGAGGATTAAATGAGATAAACACATGTAATGAACGTAATTTAGCATGGGCTCTGCCATATGATAGCAACTTAAAAATATTATGTTGCTTTATTGAACTTTTTATTATTGCTTTATTTTTACTATTTTTGTTTTTTAATGTTTATTTTTGAGAGATCAAGAGAGACAGGGCATGACTGGGAGAGGGGCAGAAGTGGGGAGGGGCTGCACAGAATCCAAAGCAGAACTGTGAGATCATGACCGGAGCCAAAGTCAGACACTCAGCTGACTGAACCACCCAGATGACTCTGTTATTGTTTTGTGCTACATCTTATAGGAGTGATATAGACCAATAAGTTTACAGTGCACAGGGGCGTGGGGTGAGCAGCAGACAGCAGTGGTCAGGGATAACCCCCTATCTTTTCCTTCAGTCTGGGAATCAGGCAGATCTGACTTCATGTCCATATTTCTAATGTAGTAGGCATTTGCCCACTTTCTTTGGATAATGCCCAGCATCTAACTCTATGATTAGATGGGACAGGGTTGGGAAGAGTATGCTTCTCTTATCGTTACAGATGATGAGACTATGATGGTGCCTTTTTTCCACCACAGAGGACCATATGAGCCACATGCTCCCTCTTTGTGATCTGCCAGCCAGAATAGCAACAGGAAACCAGGCTCAGGCAACAGCCACTTTCCCCCAGGATTTAAATTTGGACTAGGTGATGTAGGCTGAAAGTCAGGTGTACAGCAGTGCTACTATGGAACATAGGTAGATTATTTTTGCCAACAGCCAATTTTCTGCCTTCCAGAATTACTGTATTAATTGTTTGTTTTCCAAATGTTACCTTTCCTATAAATTCTCTTTTTGCTTAAGTGGCTGAAATCAGTCCTTGTTTCTTTAACAGAAAGCATCCTTAACCATATAGCTCTGGAGCCTAATTTATAGAAAACTCCAGCAGGCCCCTATATTGTTCACTTCCTGTGGCTGGTCACCAAGCAGATGGAACCATTGGTCTGGGTGCTATGCTCCCACAGCTCTTCCAGCTTCCACTGAGTAAAAATTTGGAATAGAACATTATTTTTGCTAATAGGACTTAATCACAAATGACTGTTCCCTGGAGAAGATTAGCTTACTTACCTCTCCTCTGCCTCCAAATAAGAATGCCCTAAGCAAGGTTTTAGGCAACTCACCAGCTTGCTCCATTACACTTCTATGACCTGGTACTCACCACCTCCCCAGGTAGCTTATCTCATTCTGCGACAGTTCTGCTAGAAAAATCTTCCTTCTCTTTAGCTGAAATTTGTCTCCCAGTGACTTCCTCTACTAGTCTTAGCCTTCCCTCCTAGAGTCACAAGGAACTGTAAGGCTGTGTTGTGAAGACCAGGAGATTTGGAAGCCACAGTTGGGTTTAAGCTTTGGTTGTACTCTTTACTAGCTATGCAATCTTTGTAACATTTTTTTTCAAAGCCCCTTTGTGCTTCTGTTTTATCACATGTGTATTAAGGAAAATAACCTTGACTTCCTGGATTGTGAACATGAACTAATAATGGCCCAGCAGAATCCTCAGAACAGACTGAATATTGAATAAATTATAGCCAGTAATGACATTGGCAGTGGTGGGGATTGTGGTATTGTTGAAACTGTCTAAACCTAAATGTTACTTCTTCCAGGAAGGCTTGCTGACTTACTCTCTGCAAATGTAGGATAGGTAGTTTTCTTCTACTCCTATGGAATCCATTGCTCCCCCTCCCATCCTTATCAGATTGGCTATAGCAAAAGATATAGTAATTAATTGAGTCTGTCTTCTTCACTGGATCGTGAAGTCTTTAAGGGTGAGGATGATGTCTCATTTATGTTTGTATTCTTATACCTGACAAAGAGTCTAGACTATGGGAGACATTGAAGAAGTAGTTGTTGAATGAACATTTCATGATTTCCCAAGAATTTCCCAATCTCCTGTGATACAGTTCTCATAACCATCCAGGCACACAGGTGGATTCCATTTTTCAAGTGGGAGCACTAAAGTCCAGAGAAGGTAAGCTATTCCTTGAAGGTCACCTAACTGGTATTCCACAAGGTCCAGGCTAGAATCAGGGTGAATTAGCCCAAATTGGTCTTCCCATTTGGCCCTGATGCTTCCAGGAAGCCTCTTTCATTAAAAAAAAAAAAAAAAAGTGAGATTCAAAACTTAAAAGAAAGAGTTATAGACAAAGATCCTGAAAGGTCAACATCTTCATCTGGCCTGCTGATGAAAATAAAGTGTGGCTGGTGACTCAAAGGCATCTCAATTCTCAAAGAATCCTAGAGCTTTGTAGAATCTAAAGCACTTGTGAAACTCTTCAGAGAGTAGGACCTGTGCTGGGTAGTTTTTGATCTCATTTTTAAAGAACACTTCTCATGGCAATAGTCTATCAGCAAGTGGGCATTTACTAAAGAAAACACTTTAGTAAAGATGCAGGAGCCCTGCCTGGCTGAGGGCCAGGAAGACAGGCCTTGCCCCTAATGTCTATCTATATCAAATTGAGAAAGTCACTTCCCCTCCCTTAGATCCATGCTCTTCTTTGTAAAACAAGGAGGTTGTATTTCACTCAGGGAGGTCTCTACCAGCTGTCTCATATGGGTTTTTTTTTTTTTTTGGCTTAAGTTTTTTAAATTCCAATTAGTTTAAATATAGTATTATATTACTTTCAGAGATACAATACAATGATTCAACAATTCTATATATCACCATATGCTCATCACAATAATTGCACTCCTTAATCCCCATCATCTATTTAACCCATCCCTCCGCTCCCACCCCCTCTGGTAATCATCTGTTTACTCTGTATAGTTAAGAGTCTGTTTCCTGGTTTCTCTCTCTTCTTTTGCTCATCGTTTTGTTTCTTAAATTTTACATATAAGTGAAATCATATGGTATTTGTCTTTCTTTGATTAACTTATTTTGCTTAGCCTTATAATCTTTAGCTCCATCCATGTCATTGCAAACGGCAAGGTTTCATTGTTTTTATAGATGAATAATATTCCACTGTGTATGTATACACATCTTCTTTATACATCCATCCATTGATGGACACGTGGGCTGTTTCCATATCTTGGCTATCATAAATAATGCTGCTATAAATCTCATTATATGATTTTTAAAGCATCAATAATTGGGCGTTATCTCTGAAGTTAGGGACTTGGAAGAAGCACACATTTCTGATAAAGCTTAAATATAAAGAAAACAAAATATTCTAGGAAAAGAATTGATACAGTTTTAAAAAGAAACACCAAATAATCAACAGTTGCCAATATCTTAACATCAACTGTATGCATTTTTCAACATTCAAGATTTACATGGGACCCTACCTTTGCCTCTAGGAGTTCCTAAGTAGCTCTGAACTTTGAAGAAGGGATGGGAATTTGCCAAAAGTCAAGTCCTGAGAGAGCATTCTGGCATGTGCAAAGTCAGGGAAGTGAGAATGGTTGGAAATTATACATATTTCTAACAGGCAACTAGTGTATTATGCTTCTGTCCTTAACTAGCCTATAAGCACCAGGAGGGCAGGGGTGATTCAGCTCTTTCTCTTCAGTGGTTTCAGGACCCAAACCATCTGCCTCAAGACAAGGGAATGAACAAGGTGACCTCCAGATGTCCAGCTCTTACATTATGATTGCCAATTTAGAGTCACTGAGTGTGAAATCCTGGGTCTCTGTCTTCTTGGTGCTCTTCTATTCTGTTGTTTATTTTTAAGACAAAATTTCTGCATGAGCTCCAAGTCAGGACCTATACTCTGACATAAATGGGGCTCTTTACGGTGCCAATGAGACACAATATTTGACATGGGATCATTCTAGAAAATCCAGGGATGCCTGTGTGACTCAGTCTGTTAGGTGTCCTACTTTGGCTCAGGTCATGATCTCGTGGTTCATGAATTCGAGCCCCACATTGGGTTCTGTGCTGACAGCCCAGAGCTTGGAGCCTGCTTCAGATTCTGTGTTTCCCTCTCTCTCTCTCTGCCCTTCCCTATTCATCCTGTCTCTCTCTCTCTTTCTTTTAAAAATAAATAAACATTAAAAATTTTTAAAAATCCAAATTTATGGAAGTCAAATTTATATGTAACCACATAATATATGCTTCCATTCTCTTGAGTTGGAGATACTCTTGACTAGATTTGTTTTTTTACTCTTGATTATCCTTTGTTTCTTCTTCCAAACTGTGAGCCCAATGAGGGCAAGGACTATGTCTTGTTATCTTGCCCACCCCCACTCCAACTTATCTACTATAGACCCAGGTCCAGAGAAGTTTCATTGTATCTATTGAATGAATGAGCAAATGAATGAATATATGAACAAATACCCTGAAGATATGCAAACAAAGTTTAGGTATTACTTAAAGACATATTTTGAAAAGCATTTAAGCATCTGTTATATGCTAGACACTTTCACAATAATCAATTATGGTAGCCTCATTTTATAAATGAGTAAATAAAATCCAAGAGAGATTTTACCTTTAGAAGGTCTCTTGACAACTACTAGGATATAGATCTGGGGTTTGAACTGAGATCATATTGATGCCTGGATGGTCTACAGTGATTTTTTTGAGGTCCCACCAGTCATGGGAAAGGCTGTGTTATCTATGAAAGAGACCCCAAGCTACTCCTATCTGCTCTTCCTTTACTGGTCTCTTCATCCTCTGCCCATGGCAGAGATACAATGGTTCCAGAGAATATTATTCAAATGGAAAATAAATAGCTCCATCTCGTGAAGGGCATCCTGCTGATTCTAGTTGCATAATGGCAGCTAGAATGAGAGCAATGATTTTAATTACCCTCCTTACGATTTCCTTTTCATCTCCTCTAAAGGATAGAGAACAAGACAGCTTGGTGGCCCCAGATCAATCTCATCTAAGCACTGTGAGGCTGTATGCTCCTGGAAGGGTGGCACTGACAGGCAGAGATGTATGAGGCACACATGCAATTGTCCCTCAAATGCAGCAGTTTTTCAGCATTACCAATGAGCTAGATTGGATTAAGTATATTTGCACCAAAAGCAAAATAAATATTGCTTTATTTAATGCCACTAAAAGGTTGGGATTCAATTGCCCTTGGCCTGAGGCACCTTCCAGTTCTATTGATTGGCCAGTGTCAGAATGCCAGACAATCTGTCATCAACAGCTTCTGCAAAATGCTTAGCAGGTGGAGTGGGCTCTGCTGTGGTGGAGATGGAGGATAGCGGGCAGTGTCTTTTGTCCCAAACACAAAGGATAATTATAACATATCCCACTGGCGATCACCACCACTAGGATATTTAAAGCATTTCCCTCACATTCCCTCTTAGACTATCACAACAAGGATGTGGCCCGGGCTATAAAGGTAAAGTGGAGGATGGATAAGAACATAGGTTCCAAGTCATAGGACTTGGGTTTGTGTCCCAGATCTACCACTGAGTAGTTTTGTGACCCTGGACAAACTCATCTGTTTTGCTCAAAGACCTGAAAGCACCAGGAGGGCAAGAATTGAACCTATTTCATTTGCCATTGAGTCTTTCATGCTAGCACAGTGTCAGATACACAGCCACCCCTCCATTAAACCGTATAAATTGAGGCTCAGAAAGTATAAGTAATTTGTCTGTAGTCCAGCAAGGACAAGTGATAGAGGAAAGGTTTGAACCCAGTCTACCACCTCTAAAGCCTTTGTTCTTAGCCATCACTCTAGTCTCTACTTTTTTTTTAATGTTTGTCTATTTTGAGAGAGAGAGCATGCAAGAGGGGGAGGGGAAGAAAGACAGGGAGATAGAGAATCCCAAGCAGCTTCTGCACTGTCAACACTGAGACCAACACAGGACTCCGTCTCAGGAACTGTGAGATCATGACCTGAGCCGAAATCAAGAGTTGGACACTTAACTGGCTGAGCCACCCAGGTGCGCCTCACTCTATTCTCTCTCGCCAGTCCTGGGAGTAAGATCAGCGCCCAAGTGAGGGGACTCATGTGAGGTGAGGGGTGGATGCAACACCCTTCATTTTTAAATGGGGAAACTGAATTTCAAATGGCAGCTAACGTGAAAATTACCTTTATGCAAATTGACAAGAGGTTCCCCCCTCAAGCTGGCAAACAGGTGCCCCTCTGAGTGGGTAAAGTACGCTTGGTCCGGCTAGACGTGTGGTTGGGAGCAGTCACAGCTGGTCTTGGCACATTACCAGGAGCCTTTAGGCACTGAACAAACTGCATGTACATGTGAGGTGGCCCAGAACATTCCCAAGGTTCATAGCAGAGTTAGGAGGTAGGACTTCCTTTACTATGTTGCAAGATCTTTACCCCATAATGGTGGCCTTTTTGACAAGGTGGTGGGATCAGGAAAGGGAATACTCAGATCACACCTGGAAAAGGGATCATCTTTAACCTTAAAATTCCTGTGCCCTTTCTCCCAGAACTTATTACTAGTGGACAAGGAGAAGCTTTGTTGCAGTGTCCTCTCCCTTCCCGTGGAGAACATGTGCCCTGGGAATTCAGCCTCCTCCCTCCAGTCTCCTGCTTGGCAGCAATACCAGGCTTGATGGGATTTCCACATTGTGACTTAAAACAATTCTGGGGTGCCTGGGTGGCTCAGTTGGTTAAGTGCCCAACTCTTGGTTTTGCTCAGGTCATGATCTCCTGGTTCATGAGTTTGAGCCTCGTGTCGGGTTGTGTGCTGACAGTGCAGAGCCTGTTTTGGATCCTCTCTCTCCCTCTCTCTGCCCTTCCCCTGTTCCTGTGTGCACTCTCTCTCTCTCTCAAAATAAATAAACTTAACAAAATTATTTAACAAAACAAAACAATTCTGAGAGCCAGTCACCGATTGGAAGGACCCAAGATTTCATAAAACCCGATCCCTACATTTCAAACACAAGGAAACAGAGGCCAAGGTCACATTGCTGTGTAAGGATAGAGCTGGAAGTTCATTCCAGAACCAATAGATTATTTTTCTCTACATAAGTACACGGAGAGGAGTAAAAAGAACCATTTAACAAGGCCCAACAGGGAACATTTTCTAAAGGAGTGCACGGGGGCTCCTAGGGCTAGGAATCATCTCTTTCAGCTTCTTAAGTGAGAAAGGGCAAAGGAAACGCAAAAGAGAGGAAAAAGTCCTTCAGTCCTTCACAAGCCTCAAGCTGGGGTTAGATCCCTGTCCACCTGGTCTGATCCTGAAAAGTGGCTTAGTTTGCAGTGTGGACTCTGGAGCCATACTGTCTGGATAAGACCCAGCAACATATTAGCTTCGGCCATATAGTAGCTGTGTGGCCCTTCTGTAGCTCAGCCCTCATCTGCAAAATGTTCATCTTGCTACCTAAGAGGGTTGTTATGAGGATTAAACGAGATCAGCCATGGAAAATGTTGGAGACACTGCCGGGTTTGAGATGAGTGCCACACATATGTTAACTGGTCCTATAGTTTGATCTTGGTATGACTGCCGGAGACCTCCACAAATGGGTCCCCACTTATTGCTCCAACTTCTTCAACCATGTCTCTAATCTGTATACCCCACAAGGCTCACACCTTTTACATCCTATGAACTAACTGCAAGAAGGTGCCCCTTCCTGTGGGCTGATGCAATTCCTCCAAGTCACAAGGCTGATCAGGCCTAGGCTTCATGCCAGCCTCCACCTGCCCTCTTAGCTGATGCCTTTGTTTGGTGCGTGAATCTACACTGTGGTCTGCAGCTGTGACCATGCGCACCAGCCACGTCAGACCACCTGGCATTCCCCAAGGCTTTCTGCTCACTCCAGGCTCAGGCAGTAAGGCAGAGGCTAGGCGTTTGGGCTCCAAGGCAGCTCCTGGTTTTAGCCCCAACAGGGACTCCTGGTCTCCAGCAATAAGGAGAATGGCTTCCTCTCCATTTCTTTGTTTCCACTCCCTCAAGGAAGGTGATGAAACTTATCTGATTGGTCCCCTTGAGAAAAGGCCTGGCTTGCTGGGATCAGTGACCCTGCTGGGAAGGACCATTCTAGCCTCCTCTCTGCCACATGGTATGCCTTCTGAGAGGCATCTCACCTTTTGCTTGGCTTGGGGCTAGTGGCGAAGTTGAACTTTGGGATGAGGTCAAAGGAGGCCAATTTTAGCCACGGAGATAAACTATGCCTTCCAAATCCTGACTTTACCAGTCATAAAGCTTTGTTTTGACCCCTATCTTTCTGATCCCTCTATCACCTTCTAATTGGTAGAAGTAGGGAGAGAGCAGGAGCAGGAGTATGATGAGATCCATCTTCGGTGGAAATAATACATGAAAACACTTAGAACAGGGCCTGGTAGCCTGTATAAGTTCAGTTAATGCTTGTTTTGTTATCGACACTATTGTTATCTAACATGATTATTTCTCTATTTTAGAACCTGTTGGCAATCTCTCCCCCTGGCTAACTCCCCCTCATCCTTCAAGGCAATCCTCACCAACACCTCCTCCTTGAGGGTGAGCACAGGGTGAAGCCCACCTCAGCCCCCCAGTGCTTAGTACAAAGTGTGTGCTGTGTCAACATCTGAGGGAAAGAAGGGACGGGGGGAAGGAGGGAGGAACAGAAAGAAAGAAGAAGGGGAAGAAATGATGGAGTTGAAAGGCTTCTTAAGCAGAGGCAGAGTGCCAGCAAAGGCACCGGTGTGAGCAAGAGCAGGCCAGTGTAGGACCCTGCAAAGGGCCCAGGAAGGTGAGGGGAGCTGATGGAGGGGGTTAGCACAAGAGCCAGGTGGCCAGTGGGAGGTGAACCTGAGAAGGATCTTCCTGGATGCTGCATGCCTTGAACACCAGGCTACAGGGTTTAGCTTCCTTCTAATGGCCAACAAGGAGCCATAGGAGGATTTTACATAGACAACTAACACTGTGCGAGCAGTGGTTTAAGAACTAAGACTAGAAATGACAAAGTTGTTGATTCTATCGTTTTGCTCCTCCAGGACCCCAGCCACTCATCCTGGGTTACTGTCTCCTCAGAGGCCTGCCTTTGCCATACAATCAATTATTAAAATCAACTTGCTATCAACTCTAACTTTGAAATGCTATTCAGCTGCTTGCAGGGACAGAGATGGGGGGCTGACTCCACAGACATCTAGCCATCTGGCCTTTTCTGTGGAACCTGGCTGGGAAGCTCATTTGAATAATTGGTTTTGGCGGTGTGCACTTGTGGGTTAGACACCTGATTACACTGCCAGCCCCAGTGTCCTTTCAACCTCCTTAAAAACATCGGTCAGGTTACATAAAGCAGGAGAGACTTTCTGGGAGGCAAGGCTCTGTCTGGCCCCTGTTGTCACTTGCACTTCATTTTGACTAAGTATGGGGCTCACTCACTGTGTGACCTTGAGCAAGTTACTTAGCCTCTCTGTGGCTTGGTCTCTTCTTTCTTCAAAGAGAGAGAGTGACTCCTACCCTGTTTTTGTCATAGGCTTCTTATAAGGCTCTAAGAAAAGGTGATGGAGTTGTAATTTAGCAGAAATGCAAGTGGAGAGATGTAGGTTAAGGAGAGCTCAATGTCAGGAAGCAATGTGCATGTGAGCTAGATCAGGAGAAGTACGTCCCCAGAATGCCAGGAAGTAGTGTGCGTGTGGACTGTAGCAGTAATACACCTGCAGAATTAGGCTTGTGATGGTCCCTTCCTGCTCCTCCTCCACTAGCTAGCTCTATGGACTTAGGGGACTTTCCTAATCCATCTATGCCTCAGTTTCCTCATCTGTAAAATGAGCATAATGACAGAGTCATCGGAGAATTAAATGAAACACTGCATGCAAAATGCCTGGAATAGTGGCAGGCCCAGGAGGTCCAACAGAGGTGGGGTGTTCATCGCCACCACCATCATCATCTTTGTCATCATCGTAACTCTTCAGCTTGGACACTAGGCCACAAAGATGGACAACAAACATCCGGGACATGTTCAGAGGACAGCAGGAGCGATGGGGAGAGGAGTGGGTTTCAGATTACGTAGGAAAAGTCACATGGCTTTGGGGAGTGTCCAGCCTGGAGAACAGGAGTTGGCGGTTGGTTGGAGTGGACAGTGGGGAGATGTGTGGACACACAGTCTTCAGATAGCTGGAGGGCAGCCATGTAGAAGGTGGACTAAAACAGAATAATCCTTCAGGGGTGAAGCAAAAGGGATGGGTTGGCAGGTTTAGCATGAATCCAAACCTTCTGTAACAGTCCAAGCTGGCAGCTTGATGATGCTTTGGAAGCGAGGGAACCACACCCAAGCCTGGAGGTGGATGAGAAAAGGGAGACCCGGCTGTCACTCAGGGACACTGCTGAGGTGGAGCACTGGACTAGAAGTCTCAGCTCTCAGCCCACTCCAAGGCTGATGGTGCCATGACAGAGCCACCAAATGGGAGGAGTGTGGCTGCGATGGAGAGGGAGGCAGAGTGAGAAGGGGCTGGCAGACCTCTTGGTGAAGCGGTCCTTGCAATGGACCTTTGGTTTCCATTTCTAGCTATGAAAAGTGCACAGTTTTTATGTTGTCAAAGAACAAATAGAATATTCAAGTGCACTTTACATTTTACACAGCTAATTCTGCGTTCTATCCTATTTTGGGAAGTTTAAAATGTTTCCTCCTTTGGATGTTGAAGTAGGCAAGGTCAGCAAGTTATGATGTCTGTGTGTGTATACGTTTGTACCTTGGAAGTTCCTTGCCTGGTATCACCCTCTGCCATGCTTAATGATGTTTTGCTGTGCAAATCTCTTTTACTGTCTGTGTCTGTCGAATCCCTATATATCTTGCTTCCTTCAAAAAACCTCCCTCATCACTGGCAGTCAGAGGGAAGCAGTGCTAAGTTCAGGACACGAGGTAGCAGAGATGAAATCCGTAGTGGGCTAGGGAGGGACTTCCTGGGTTCATAAACCTGCTCTGACCCTTCCTGCTGAGACACCTGGGGCAAGTTCCTGGCTGTCTCTGTGCCTCAGCTTCCTTCTATATTTGAAATGGGGCAAAAGAAAGAGACTCATAAATACAGAGAACAAATCGGTGGTTGCCAGGAGTAGAGGATGGGCAAAATAGGTGAAGGGGATATTGAGGGTAGCAACATTCCCAATTTAAATAAGTAAGTCCTGGAGATAAAGGTACAGCATAGGGAATATAGTCAATAATTTATAATAACGTCGGTGACCGATGCTAATGTTGGCTTATTGTAGTGAGCACCGAGTAACGTATGCAATTGTCAAATCACCATGCTGTACACCATTGTGTATCAACTGCACTTAATATGAATCCTTAAAAATGTTATTTTGAAATTACGTTTTCATTGGAATTGTGTAAAAATCTTTCTCCCCTAGTCTTTGACTGCTTTGAAAAAAATTTCCTTGTGCATTAACTTTAGATGTCCTTTAGTTTTTTTTGTTTTTTTTTTGGTTTTCTAATAAGTTATTCAAGATTTTCTTATGGATTTCAATGGTTCCTCATATATTGCCTGAATATTTCCCTACTGTGTTCTTTAGTTCTAGTATAATATGTTTATAATGTAAAAAAATTTTAATTCGAAAAACATGGGCTCTATCACTACCTCCATCACAGGGCTGTTGCGAGGGTTAAATGAGATGCTATATCTAATGTACAGTTACTAGGCACTTAGACATTAGCTCTGTTATCTAGGTCTCTGTGGCATCACACACATGCCCCTCTAATATAAACACAGGGATTCTTACTGGCAAAGGCTGCCTCTGATTTCCATCTGTTTCCCTAAGGCCCAGCACAGGGCCTGACGCTCAGCAGGCCCTCAATAAGCCTTAGTTAAATTGGATTTCCTGCACTGAATCATCCTTTGTTACGTGAGATCACCAGGGCCAGGAGACATACTGTGGTGTGGGGCCACAGATGGGCGAAGCATCCATTTCCACCATGGGGTCTGCAGTGCCGTGCTTTAAAGCACGTTACCACCTGGAGGGGTCTGTTGCTCTCCCCCACCTCCACGCTCCCCAGAAGCACTGAGGTTTTCTGAAGATGAGAAATTTCACAGCATCCTGCTATCTTTTGGGTAACTGTGTATTTTATGATGACTAATAGGCAATTACTATGGTAATATTGCAATTCAGCATGTGTGAGGTTTGGGAAATGAGAAATTATGGGTAACTACTTTGGACTCATTTCTATGGTAACAGAAAGTAATTGTCATTAAATACCAGTTATACTGAGGCTGTACCTGGTAATTATAGATTTTTATGCCCAGAAACATAAATAAAACCAATAAATTTATTCAAAGGTCTATGACTGTTTACTTATACGTGGCTCTATGGAATACACAATGACAAGCACCTAATTAAGAAACGCAAACCCAACACAGAGTTTCATATTGTCATATGGAGATGGAGAGTCTGTTTTTCAAATGCAAGGCAACTCGTGCATTACACATGCTCCAAAGACATCAATAGCAGTGGGGAAAAGGAGGGGGTGGGGCCTTCTCTGCAAAGGGAGTGATGGGGGGAGGGGGCGGCAGAGACTGTGCACAAATGTTGCAAGGGGTGTGGGTAGCCACATCTAATGCAGGACATTGAGAATTGGCAACCCAGCGACTTGACTGGTGACTGATTCAGCCCATCACCCCCTACCCCAGTGGCCTTCTGACGGGGAGATGCCTTGCAGCTTCTTAGCTTTGTACTACCTGAAGTTACAAGATCCATCCCTTAAGACCTCTAGGCCCCAGATCTCCCAGAACCCTTCGAAGATGCTCACATGGCATCGGTAGTGGGACCATTCT
>NW_027532591.1:1265779-1350701 GCF_008692635.1 Crocuta crocuta
ATTATTTCTTTCTTTTTTTTTTTTTTTTTTTTATTGTGGTAACATACACATGACATAAAATTTACCATCTTAATCATTTTAAGTATATTAAGTACATTCATAATGCCATGCTATCATCCTCCACTATCCATCTCCAAAACTCTTTCTATCTTGTAAACCTGAAACTCAATACCTATTAAACACTGACTCCCCATTTCCCCCTTTCCTCCAGCCCTTAGTAACTGCCATTCCACTTTCTGTCTCTGTGATTTTGACTACTCTAAGTATTTCATATAAGTGGAATCATATAGTATTTGCTTTATTGTGACTGGCTTATTTCACATAGCATAATGTCCTCAAGTTCATCCATGGAGTAGCCATGCCATTTTTGACAGAGCCTCTGTCCAGTGCTCCTACTAACTGATGGAAGATGCTTTCCACCTCATTATCCTCTTCCAAGAGGGCAGGAGGGAAACTGAGGCCAGGGGAGAGATGTGTCTTGCCCAAAGACAACAAGGCTCAGGAAAGCAGGGAACATAAGATGGCCAGTTCTCTGCTTCTACCTCTAGCTTGTAATGTAGAGGCCGTGTCTGGGAATGTGGAGTGTCACCATGTGGCTTTGAACATGGTTCTTCACCTTTATATGCTCTGTTCCCCTTCGCTCAAATTGATATAATAAAACTGACTTCCTTCGTGCCATCCCAGCATAAGGTCAAGACAGCTGGGCTTAGGAGGCCACGTAGGTGCAAGTTAAGGGTTGCGAGGGGAGGGCATCTGGCCATAGCTACTCTGCACTGGGATTGTAGCTCTGTACCATAGCACTATTACTAAACACTGCTGTTGAGTTTATTTGTTCATCCAGAAAATACACAACAGAGGCCCATTCTGTGCTGGGCACTCTGCCAGGCTTTGGGGATATAGGTAGACAAAGTCCTGACTACATGGAGTCTGCAGTCTGGAGATGGAGACCGTCAGTAAATGAATGGCCACATAAATCCCTGCACAATTACCAGCTGGGCCCGGGGCTATGAAAGGACAGTGCAGAGTGCCCGGAAAGGGCACGGTGGGAGGCCTGCTCTACCCTGGAAGCTCCGAGAAGGCCTTCCTGTGAATTGCCATTAAACCTCAGAGTGAACTGGAAAGCAGGCCAGTGTAAATGGAGCATAGTGAGGGAGACAGGATGGACGGTTGCCCTGGGTCACTGTTACACAGCATAACATCGCTGCTATCTCCTGTGATGCCATCTATTGTGGCTCCTGTGGAGTCTGCTGGAGTCTGTACACCAGCCGAGGCCCTCCCTGCTCCTCCCAGAGGCCCCGGTCCAGGCGCAGATACGGCAGTCTGGTTAGTAAATGCCATCTTCCTCATAAAGAGCATTATCGCTCATGCGGTAGCTGCCATCATTTGCAGTTAAATGCTAATTTACTATAAATACCATAGTATAGGTGCTTGTGTTATAAATATAATTTTACATGATTACATCTGTGAAAGTCTCCTGCCTTTCCTTCCTAGATTGGATTATCTGTCTCTTTAATGTAGAAGAAAAAGGGAGGAGGAGGAGGAGGACAGGCTGTCTCTTGTTCTTCACACAGGGTCTGGCATGTCTGGTGCAGCCGCAGGGAGGAACGCAGACCTGCATGTCTGCCTGCCCCTCCAGGCCACACGACCTAAGTCCGATTTTTTCACTTCACTGAGGCTCAAGAGACTGCACATCCTGAGGGGATGCTGGGTGTGAAAGAGAGCAGGACAGAGGCAGCCACGTGGCCGTCTGTGTTCCAGCCCTGTTTCCAGTGATGTGATGAGTTCCTCTGAGGTCCAGCTCTGTTTACTGCCCTAGAATGTGGACAAGTATCCTTCCCTCCCTCCCCCATCCTTACCTTCCTTCGCTCCTCCCTCCCTCCCTCCCACCCTTCCTTCTGTACTCAAGCTAATTTGAATAGATTTTCATTATTTGCCAGCAGAGAGATCTCAGCAAGCACCCTCCTTCACCAGCTTGTGTGAGGATTAAATGAGATAAGTGTATGAGTGCTTGACATGGCCCTGGGTGGGCAAGCAGAATTCTTGAAATGCTATTTCCCAAAATGAGTTTAATAAAGTCTAATACCACTGGGGGCTGGGGGAGTGGTGGTGGAGGGGGTGAGGGATGGAGGGGGAAACAAGCTCTATAGGGAAACGTGTTCCTTGACTTATCTTTGGGAAACACCAGATACTATATTCCCCTCTTGAGATTCCTGTTGATTAGCATACTCAGAACTGAAAGATCTTATTATGAAAGAACACATTTAGTTGTGCTTTAACTCTATGTTTCCCAAGCTTACTTGAACTCTGAGTTCCTTCCTCACCCATAACGCCCAGGCATGTCCCACAGGCAGTGGGACACTCTGCTGTAGTCAGGGAAGGCTGGCCCAGAGCACCTCGAAGGCACCTTGAAGCTCTCAACTCTGAGTCGTTATTATTATTTTTCACCTTCTCCAAATCTTTAGTAGTGAATTCTCATGATTGATAGGCTCTTTGTTGCAACTCAGAGCTCTTTTAGCAACAGGATTAATGCTGGTGGTTGGAGATTTTCTCCAGCTCTTATAATGAGAAACACATATTTTCACTAGGAAAATGTTGAGTGTTTAAACTTCAGTAGAGAACCATTTCTGAGGGTTGGAGCTTTTATATCCTGAGATCCTCAAATCACAAAATCTAGAGCTTGAAGACATATAGAAAGCCTCTAGTTCCCCCATCACCACCCCACAGGCCATCTGAAGCCCAGAGAGGGAGATGTTTTGGTCAAGGTCACAGACCTCTTTCCAACTTGCCATCCCTGGACAGCAGATGATGACATAAATAAGTGTGTGGAGTGGACAGTATTGACCTCGTCCTGACCACTGCTGCTCTTGTAATTAAACAGAAATGTTAACATAAATCAAACAGTCTTTCCACCACCATTATCCCTAACAGTGCGTTCTGTCCAGGGAAGGTGGAAAGGCATTGCTCTCGGGCCTGCAGCAAGCCATAAAACCTGCCAGTGCTAATGAACCATTGCTTGAGCCAATTAAGAGAGGAAGCAAAACTGTCTTTAATTAAGGCATCATGCATCCCATGGGCTCTCTCTAACTTACACCCAGAGGTACTGCAAAGCCCCTCTGGACCCAGTTGCCATGCTTTTGGAAAGCAATAAATCAACTCTGTTTAAAATGGACCTGGCTGGGTATTAAAAAATCTGGGTTCTAATCTGAGCTGTGCCACTGACCCTGGGAAAATCCCAACTCATGGGTGGACCTTTGGTTTCTTTATCAATTAAGTCATCCTTTCTTTCACTCAAATTCATCAAATAGTTTTTGAGCATCTACTTTGGGCTGATCCCTGCCATTAGGCCCCAGGGACACCAGGGCCACTAAGGCTCAGTCCCTCTTCTCTGCTGGCTTGAAGGCCAGTGGGATCCATACAATGGGATAAGTCTTGTTCAACAATTGGGCCTGCGGAAGCTTAGACAGGGAGTAACTAATTCTGCCTGGGGGGTTGGGAAATGCTTTCCAGACGAAGAGACGCAAGCTGAAGAAGGGTTAGTGAGTTAAAGAAGGGACAGCAGGTTCTGGGCTGAGGGTGGCCTTGAGGAAGGTAAGGAATCAAGGACCAACATGACATGTCTAGGGAACTAGGCTTTGCTTAGTGTGCTGGAGTAACAGTTCTAAGAGTAGACACTGNATAGGCACCAGGTCACACAGAACAAAAGTTACCTTACAGGTTGTGGCACTCATCCACTCTAAAGAGGTATAATGAGGGCAGTGAAGTTAGACAGCCAGTGGTTCACTGGCTGGGTGACTCTGGGCAAGCCTGTTGCCTCAACTGTCAAATAAGAATCATAACACTATCTCAGAGGAGTCAATGTTCCAGCAGATGATCCTCCAGGCAGTGAAATTTTAGGCCATATAAATTATGGTGCTCATCCAGGAGAAAGAGAGTTCAAGGTCCGAGTGCATGAGTAAGTGTGGGGCTGGCTGGTATGCCCACATCTGAGAGAAATGCTGTTCAGATGACCTGAGATGCCAACCTACTTCATAATGATTTCCAAAAAGAAATACAGAATCAACATAGTCATCGTTGTAACCACCGTAGGATACTCTGCAAAGCACATTTGTCTCCACCATTTCTTTTGATTCTTGCCAGTGCTCTGCCAGGTATGTGATCATTGCCTTCATTATGCAAGAGACACCGAGCATCAGACTGGAAAGTAAATTCCCCAAGGTTACACGGGAAGTAGGTGCCAAAATGGATTCTAGCTCTCCTGATTCTGGGGCTAGTGAGCTGACCAGAAAAAACCAGCAAGTTACCTCAAGTGGATGTGCATGAAACATCCAAGGCTCATTAGCCACATTCTCAAAAGCCAGGACGAGATTTCCTCTAATGAACCCATGGGTAGTAGGAAAATTCTTTCTCAAAAATATATCCCCTTTTTCTCCTTGCTTCCATCCCACCATCCTGTAGCTACCAGCTTCCAAGCATTCTCCCCTGCCCCTTACCTGTAATTGCCCAGGTAGACTCCATCAGGGTTGAGCATTGGGGCAATCTTGAAGACCAGGTATTCCCGTAGGACTCGGGCAATAGGGTGCTGGCTTATGAGGAAGTCAATGATCCCTAGGGAAAGAGAAGCATCTGGGTTAACCTCAAAGAGTTTCAAGCAGGAGGAGCACATTTTACTCAGCTTGGGAGCAGTTAAAGCTCCAAAGGTGATTTTTGGCCCGCGTTGTCAGCCATCGTGGGTATGTGACTATGAATTAGGTGTTGCCTGGTGAATTTTACATTATGTCTCAGTTTCCAAGACAGTTCCAGACACAATGCTGAAGCCCATGGGCAGAAGGGAGAGTAAATTTCCTGCTGCATAGCCCATGAGAGCTTCTAAGAAAAGAATATTTGAGCTATGCCTTGGAGGGCCTGGGTTTTGACAGACAGAGATGGGGGAGAGGCAGGATAACTCTGAACAATGAATAAAGAGATGTTCTCTAATGGCTAAGTGTTGACATTAGATTGGATGATTATGTGTTCAGGGACTCAGGGATCTAAACCCTCCTGTTGCTGATGCTCATACCAGAAGGCAGAGAGAAGGGATTAGGTTAAAGTCACATGAGGAAGGAAAGGCTTCTTCAGTGTCCCTACTCTGCCCCTTTCTCTACTTCAAGGGCCCTCTGTTTGCAGACCCTGGGGCCAGCTGTCCTCACTGCTTCTTCTGGCACCAACACCGCTTGCCTCCAGGTCACCAAATGTAGAAAAGTTGAATTCTCCATGACTGTCCCCTCTCAATCAGGCAGTCCCCAAGTCTCCTCCTTGAATCTAGCAAATCTGCCCTTCATCTCCATCCCTCTGCTGCTTGTCTATTCTAGGCCACCACCACGTCTGGCCTGAATGACTGCGACCACTTTTGGAGCATGCCCCCATCGGTGCAGCTAAAGGGATCTTCCTGAAGTGCGAATGTGAGCCTGTCACTGCCCTCGATGACTTCCTTCTGGTGATGGCCTGCATAGCTGGACAGGAGAGGGGGTGAGGAAACAACCTGACTCCTCATGCCTCCTTTCACTTCTCTACATTTCTATCCCTTCTTCAGAGACCTGAAAAAAAAATGGGCGAAACGGAGCTCTGGCATTCCATGAGATGACTGTAGTTCTGGAGAACAGTAGGGGAGTGCACAACCCTCCCAAGGTGCAGAAGGGAACTCCTTTCCTGCTGGGGAGAGAAGGAAAGGCATCAAGGAGAAAGAGCTTTTGAGCTGGGCCCTGAAAGAGAAGTGTGTTTTGACAGACAGACAGGAGGAAGCAGCAGGATAACTAAGAATGATCCATGTGCCAGCAGCAGGCACTTAGCTCCTGGAATGATAAATGGCTCCACAGCACATCCCAACTCTGCTGTGACCAGTGAGCGACATCTCAGGCTTTTCATTAGGCCAGGGCTCAGAATCCATCGGCAGCCGAAAGCCAGTTGGACATCATTTACTTCTCCACCGATGCGGCAGTAGACCAGATGCCCTAATTTATTTGTTGGTCTTCATATTAAAGCTGCAGTTTGCCAGTAAACAGGCAGGGTAATGATACCAGGTGCCCTTGTTAGGGGCTAATAATTGCTTAATCTGTCCACTAATTGACCCCATCTCCCAGGGCAGCCCTCCATCAAGGAGCCAGCCTGCGCTCAGGGCCTGGCCATGCTGCCTCAGAGAATGGCAGAGAACGGCTTCTGGAAATGGAGTAGCTCATTGTGATCCATCCTCCTTCACAGATGAGCAGATTAATTGGGCTGCCAATTAGGCAGCTAATAAAAGGATGAGAGAAAACAAAGCCAGGCCAGAAGCTGCAGCCACCCAGAGCTCCCTCTCCCACAGTGAGTGTGGGGCAAGGAGGGGAGAGGTTTCAGACTCATCTCTTGGCTTGAGGTCAGATACAGTTCAACATGAATTGTTCCCATAGATCAGGAAATTGGGAGGAGAGCCTTTGCAAGTAGAGAGGAACATGAGAAATAGTGGAGAAAGTAGTGCAGAGGAAATGCCACCCCCAGCCACAGGCCAAAGGCATCCCATGGACTGAGGAAGCAGAGGGACCTGGACACCTGTGTTTGAACCCTAACTGGTTATTAGCTGGAGAAGCTGCTAGCTCTGCCCAGTTTCCTCATCTTGATACAAGGATTATAATACATAGTCTGGAAGACTGCTATGTGTCTGAGCTCAAACGCCTGTATTTTAACTGCCTGATACAGTACCTAAAAATTGGGCTTTACACAACTCACTGAGACTAAAGATTGAGAGGCAACGAGGGGACAAAAAGCAGAAAGGGATTTGGAACTGGGGGTCCTGGTCTGTGAAGGTTGCTAGTTACAGGACCTGGGAACAAGAAGGCTAAATTGAAGAAGCCAACAAAACAGCCATCTGAGAACTTGGGTTCTCGTTGTGGCTCAGTTACTGGCTGAGCTTTAGTAAGTCTCCAGCCTACTCTCATCTTTAAAGTTAGGAGAAAGAAGTTGGTAATTCTCAAGGACACTTTCCATGCAGGCAGTCTGTGATTCCATCTTTTTCTTCCTGTCTCCCAGAGCAGAAGGATCTTCATCTATCAAGTGAGGAGAATAATCTCCCTCCTGCCAGGAGACACAATCAACCTCCTTAGATCAGTCTTTGTTCCTTTGGTAAACAAGTTTGCTGGGTCCTTTCCTTTGAACTCATTTAATCAGGAAGGTGGAAAAAAGCAGGACAACAGGAGGGCTGGAGGCTTCAGAGGCTGGGGTAGAGGGAGGAAAAGTGGTAGATGATCTGAAATTACAGCCAGGTCACAGAGATCACTGCCCTGGGCCAACCTTGGCCTGGCCATGATGAACCTTGCTGGACAACCCCAACTGGCCATTCAATGCTATTTCTCCTAATGTACTCAGTTCAGGGCATGGTACACAGAAGGTGCCTAATAAATGCCCTTTATGTTATGGTGACCGAAATAAGTCAGGCAGAGAAAGACAAATACCGTATGATTGCACGTATAGGAGGATTAGGAGGAACTTAACGGAGGACCAAGGGGGAGAAGAAGGGGGGAAATAGTGGGGGAGAGGGAGAGAGGCAAACCATGAAAGACTCTTGAATACTGAGAACAAACTGAGGACTGATGGGTGTGGGGGGGGAGAGGGGAAATGTGCATGGAGGAGGGCACTTTTGTGGGGATGAGCACTGGGTGTTATATGGAAACCAACTTGATAATAAACTATTTATAAAAATAAAAAAAAAATTTAAAAATAATGCCCTTTAGGAGACTGGCCCCAAGAATTCATTTGATCTTGACAGAGTACAGGGGTAACTGAATTGAAAATCACTCAGGGCCAGGTCCACGCCATAAGCCTGGCATTCCAGGATACATAAGTGGTTTCTGCCCTAGAAGGGGCATGGTGGGAGAGCAACATCCAATGTGGTGAATGGCAAAGGCTCAGGTGGGAACAGTCCAGGGAGCCATGAGAACCCATAGGGCCTGGGAAAGGACTATGGAGAAGGGAGACATAAAGGATGAGTAGGGTGAGCCAGATGAAGGGACGCCAGGAGAAGGTGTTTCAGGCAGGGGGGCCTGCACAAAGGTTGGGAAATGAGGAAGAAGATGGTCTAGCTTCGTGATTAAAGGCACAGACTCTGAAACCAGACTATCTGGGTTTAAATAGCTATGTGGCCTAACCTCTTGGTTGCTCAGTTCCTCTTCGGCTAAGAAGGAGAGAATAAAATTACCTTGTAGATGATTGTGGGGATCTCAGTGAGCTAATAGCAAAGTGTCTGGCACATAGGAAATGTATGTGTGTAGTCTGAATCATTGCTCTTACTTGGTTTGGCTGACACTGTGGGGATGAGAGGGTGTTGAGATAGAAAGGGAAGAGGTGAACAGGGACTTGTCAGTCCAGCTGAAGGATATGAAAGACATAGGAGACCACTGCCAATTACAGGGGCAGATCTGGGCTCTCCCAGCTGTAGCGTGGAATGCAGTTTGGGAGGAAGGAATACTGGAGATCTCAATGCCCTGAAGGTGGACNCAGGAACCAGGGTCTGACATGGTGCTGACCTTCAGGGGCTCTGCTGTGACCAAGGCCCAGAAAACTGTGAGGATGCAGCAGGTGTAGGGAAGCAATGTGCATAGATGGTGATACCAATGACAAGATTATCTATCTACCATCCCCTAGAGTATCATAACTCTTCACTGAAATTACACAGTCCTGGGGAAAGATGATACCAAAATGACTGAGATTAAGTTGCTGGCCCCTGGCAGAGTGGGGCCTCAAAATGGAAAGTAAGTTCAGTTACATAAAAATAGGGAAAATTACGTTTCCTGTGTCTCTGAGGTTTGGGAATTGAGGCTTGCATCTGCTGTTCAAGTCTTTCTTCCCTCCAGACTGTGAGCTCCAGGATGGCAAGGATGGGTCTACCTCTTTGCCACTATTTTGTCAGTTCCTAGCTCAGTGCTAGAAATAAAGATGGACCAGTGATGGGCATTGTATGTTCATAGCTGGATTGACCTGTAATTATATTGGCTCCATGTACAGGTAGAAAAACAAAGTCAGGGTGGTGATATCATTTGCTGAAGGTCTCACAGGGGCCTAGATGGGATGCAGATCCAGTTCTACTGGCTTCAAAATGGTGCTCCTTCCATTAGGGCAATATGGAAGAGTCAGGAGACTATTTGCACGTGATTTGTAGAATGATTTGCATACATGCCTACATGATTTTCTCTCTAGAGAGTTCTGTGTGAGGCTTATTGTTGTTGTTCTCTGCTAAGAGGCAATATGCTGCCGTGGGAAAAGTCCAGGCTTCAAGCAAGACAGCTGGGGGGCTTTGCTTGACCCAGCGTGTGGCTCCCATGACAGGAGCTACTCCAGGCCTTTCCCTGACCTGGCACCAGGCCCCTCTCTGCCCTGAGCTGTGTCCATGGGCCCCAAATTATGGAATCATAGGGATTCCTGATGAACCTAAAATTCACAGTCTTGGCTCTTACCCTCCACCTCCTACCTCTGCCCGTTTCACGATGAAAATACAGAAGCTCAGGGAAGTGACAGGCCCATGACACCCCTTAGTGGACTGGTGTTTCACTTATAATATGGCTGTAATGGAGAGGGAGGGAGAGAGGGGGAGAGAGAGGGAGAGGGAGGAGGAGGAGGAAGAGAGGGAGAATAGGTGAGGGATAGAGGTAGAAGGAAAACAGCCGCAGAGGAGAGGGAGAAAGCGGCAGAAGCCACCACCTCACTGTAGGAAATAGTAGGTTGTGTTTGGTCCTTGTGGTCCTGGTGGTCGTGAGTACATGGTGTGTGTGTGTGTGTGTGTGTGTGCATGCTCGTGTGTGCATGTGTGTTTAACTCCTCCCTCCTCCTCTTATCACACCAGGGTAACCCTGAGGAGTAAGCTCCCTGAGGGAAGGCCAGCTCTATCTCCATAGTCTAGGCCCTGGTGGGCCCCTTAGCACCCTGCAGCAGGGCTCATGCATCCTCACAGCAGCCTCCTGAGTGGCCTCGACAACCCCAGGAAGCATCAGTGAAAGAACATTCACTCTACCAGGAATCAGACACCTGCGGTCTAGTCCAGGCCACACTTCTGACTGGCAATACAGTCTTCCTGGTGCAGAAATGAGGAGGGTCCAGCTAACGTCTCTCTCAGGAAAGTGGTAAAGAAGGTGGGGTGGCACACATGACACAGCAAAGACACCCCTGAGTTTGGGTGCCCTGTGAGGGCTAGAAGGACCCTACCTGGCACCTGCAAGTGCTCTATGAGTAACACCTATTTGGTGCTTATTGTATTGCAGACACTGTCCTAAATGTTTTATAGATATTGACTCATTTAATTGCACAACAACCATAGGTGGTAAGACTCCTATTATTATTTCCCTTCCCAGATAACTGAGGCACAGGGAGGTTATGGAATGACCCCAAGGTCATACATACTGCACTGTGTGGAGGAGCTTGGATTCAGTCTCAGGCAGTCTAGCTCCAGAGGTCATGTTCACACACACTCTGCCACAGAGAAGCTCGGGAGCTCCTTTGACCTTTCATGTCGTGGCTGGAGAATGAAGGTAGTCTGGCCTCACAGAGGCCATGAGTGGGGTTCGGGGCGGCTGAGGGGTGACTGACAATCAGGCATCCCACTGTCAAGGAGAGTCTTGAGGAAATCAAAGCCTTGCTACCCTCACTGGTGCCCCTCCAGAGCTCTGTGACGACACGACTTCACTCTGCTCCCAGCAGCAGGTGCGTCAGCAGCTTGGCTGTGAGGACCATGGTCCCAGCCAGATGGGGACGACCAGGCCCACATGTCTGTTCCCTGCTCAAGGTCACTGAGCCAGTTAATGTGGAAGACGCATTAACTGAGCTGAAGGTATCTCAGCCATCGCCCTTCCAGGACTTGGACCCTGCTGCTCTCCCCAGAGCAAGGTGGGCTCGGAAGGGAATCCAGCTAAGCCCTGAGGGGCTGTGATCCAACCCGTCTCAAGGGAGCTGAGAGACCCTTGGGAAAAACCATGCCTCAGTCTCTCACAAAGTGGGGGAATGAGGCTGTCTTAAGCTGCCTCTGGAAGGGATGAATTGTGTCTCCAGGGACAGTTACAGAGCTAGGGAAGGAGGAAGACTGGGATTAAAGGATGGGTCCCAAGCCACATGTGCCATGAATTCACTGTGTGACCTTGGGTAAGCTACTTTACTTCCCTGCACCTTCCCATTCTCATCTGTAAATGCACATCAACTGTTGAGGGTGCCCGGAGTGCTATGTTCTTCCAGGCACAAAGCTTGGCTTTCTAGTACTTCCCATCTCTGAGTGGGCCACAAGTGCACGTACAGGCTCGGGAGACCCCGACTCAAAGCTCCTCCTCTGCCATTTACTGGCTGTGTGACCTTAAGGCTCCTCTTTCTGAGTTTCATTTTGGAATCCCAGAGCCAACACAGCATTTACTCCTCACAGCAGCCCCATGGGATGAACGAGATAATCCCCGTTTTCCAGATGTGGGAAATGACACGCCAGGGTCCAGCCCTAGGCCTCAAATAGCTCTCAGTTTAAAGGGAAGAAACAGATATAAATCAAATACATAACAAATCACGGCAATAAAGATGACCAGTGGGTAACCACAACATAGGTGCAAAGCAGGGTCTGAAGGGAGTGGGATGGGGGCCCACAGGGGGTATTTGGAATGAACCTTGGGAGATGGGAGATGTTTGCCAGGTAGCAAAGGGTGGGCAGAGGAGCTACAGATGCAAAGGCCTGGTGGTGGGAAGAAGACCGTCCGTTCAGGGTTAAATTGTGGTTGGGGCCGGAGAATCTGGCAGGAGCCAGATCATGGAGGGTTGTGAATGTCATGAGGAGTTGGAGCTTATCTTGAGGAGATAGAGGGAAGGCATTAAAAGGCTTTGCCAAGGAGTAAACATTGATGGAAAGCCAGGGGATGGCACTGAGTCTATCAACTCAGCACCATCCAGATTCCTTTTTGGAAAAGCAGGCTCAACAGAGAAAGCACCTGAGATGTACTTCCCTGTGTCTTGGGCCTAGTGTGTCAAATGCGTTGGTGGCCCTGGCCTCTGGCTACTGCCTACAGAGGAGGTGAGCCTGGGAGTTTGGGTCCCCAGAGCTGAGAGTATTGATGGTAAGGCTACTACCATCTTTTTTACCAAACAAGGACAAAACAGTTGTATCCGATCAGCCGGGGAACAGGTCTGCTGCCAAGTTTTGTAAGTGACAGATGGCTGTAAGGAGAGGGTCTGGTAAAACCAGGAGGGATGTGGGAGAGGTTACTGCAAGGACAGCATTGGGAGCAAAGAGGATGGCAGTAAGAAAAGCCGAGGAGTAAGCTGGAGTGACGGCGGCAGGGAGCCAAGATGCTGGCCGTGACTCTTCTGAGCGCCTCCTCTTTGGGCAATCACATCCTCTCCCTGAAACTCTGGCTCCTGGTCTGAAAGAAAGGGAGAGGCAATCGTGCCTCATCACAGCACCGGAGACTCGACTATGAATGGGACAAGAAGTCTCACATTTATTTGCACAGTGCCTTAGAGTTTACAGAGCAGACCTGCAGCATCTTTGCAGACTGCTGTGGGGAAGGGGGTGACACCTGTCCTGAGTATCTGCTAAGTGCCAGGCACAGGACTGGGTGTTTGTTCACATCCATCTTGGGCCAGCTTCACAACAGCCTATGCAAATAGGTATTGATACCCTAATTATTAACCTCTAAGGAAACTGAGATCACACTGTTAGGAAGTGGTAGAGCCGATGTTTGACCCCAAGACGGTCTGATGACAAATCACCAGATACGTCCACAGCAGTCCACTGCCTCCCTCAAGTTATATCATTTCTATGTTTTCAAAAAATATTCCTTTGACCTTATGGTCATTTAGAGACTAAAATGAGACAAATGACTTACCTTTTCTAAATCCTGGTTTGCTCCTATGTAAAAATATAGTTAATAATCATTCCCATCACATAGAAAATTTAATATAATTAAAATAAATTACATTAAATTAACAAAAAAAATTAAAATAAAATAAAATAGATAAAATTCTTAGGACAGTGCTTGGCACATACACAGTATCACATATCTTATACGTGATGTACCCACCTACATAGATAAAAATGAAAAAGTATTGGCAAGAATGTGGGACAGTAGGAACTCTCACACATAACCAGTGGCAGTACAGAGGTGTAGGTCTCAAAGAGAAATTTGGAGATATCTAGTGAAGTTGAAGACGCACATATCCTGTGGCCTGTCAACTGCCTTCCATGATTATATGTCCTAGAAAAGCATTTGTGACTGATGAATGGATAAAGAAGATGTGGGATATATATGATAGAATATTACTTAGCCATTAAAAAGAATGAAATCTTGCCATTTGCAACACGTGGATGCAACCATTTGTTGCCATTTGCAGCACATATTATGCTAAGCAAAATAAGTCAGTCAGAGAAGGGCAAAGACCACATGATTTCACTCATATGTGGAATTTAAGAACAAAACAGATGAACATAGGAGAAGGGGGGAAACAGGAGGGAGGGAAACAAACCACAAGAGGCTCTTAACAATAGAGAACAAACAAAGGGTTGGTGGAGGGATGTGGGTGGGAGATGGGCTAGTTGGGTGATGGGTATAAGGAGGGAACTTGTTGGGATGAGCACTGGGTGTTGTATGAATTCTACTCCTGAAAACAATATTACACAGTGTGTTAACTAAAATTTAAAAAAAGAAAAGCATTTGCACATATGCACGAGGCAGCACATATATAAGGACATCTGTATCAGCATTGTTTGTAAGAAGAAACGCTGTCAGCAGTGGAATTGCCCAAGAGAACAGACAGGTAAGTTGAGGTGCAGACAGACATGGAGTGCATGGCAAGAAAGAAGTGAACTATGGCCACACTCACCAACATGGATGTTGGGTGGACACAAGCACGAATGTACACAGAATGATACCGGTTTCTAACTTTACAAAAAGTTCCAAAACATGCAAAACTAAGCCCTACATTGTTTAGGCATGCTTACATGTATAGTAAAACTATTAAGAAAGACAAGATTCAAGCTTATACTTATCTGTGCGGGGAGGAGGGTAGAAGGCAGGACAAAGGATTTAAAAGGAATAGATAAGATTTAGCCTCTAAACCTGGTGAGTACCTGGGCATTCAGTAAATTGTTATTTATATATTATTTACTGAATATACTTATATTGCTGACTGACTAAATATATATGTATGCATGAATATATATTGTTGACTAAATATATATTTTATATGGATTAAATATTTAATAAATGAAAATGTAATTATAAAGAGATATATTTGAGACTAAAAATTGTGTCTTATTTACCTCTGATTGTCTGATACAAAGTATGTTTCCTTGCCCATAGTAGGTATTTCAAAAGTTGTTTCTTAAGTGAATGTCTGAATTAATGAGTGAATAGATAGCTTCTAATCCTTACCTCCCTGCTTTACTGCACTCCTACCAATACATACATTGGCCTGGGGCCAGATTTCTTACTTTTGTAAACCACTAGAGACAAGAAAAGCCAAGCTAGGAAGTGTAGGTGACTCTGGATGGCTTATCATATACATAACATAGCACATACGAAAGAACTCCACTCAGCCCTACCTATTCATCCATCCATCCATTCTTCCACCCATTCTTCCATACATACATGTACTTAGTAAACATTTATTGAAAGCACTCCTAAGGGAGATAAGATACAACCTCTTTAGAAATGAAGTACATATGCATCCAAGGTAATGACTCTGCATGTGATCATGTTGTCCCAGAAGCCATCACAGTGCCCCAGCTGGACCTCAGGACTAGGCACAGGATGCCCATGAGATTTTGTAACTCACCTTGGCACACAAATGAAGAGGGTGTTTCCCCTGGGTGGACTCTTCCAGTGATGAATACCACCTTCTGCTCTGCCCCTTCCCGAAGATTTTCTGTAAGATAAAAATGGAAGGAGGTTGCTCAGGGGAATGGGGGTGGGGGGCCAGGAAAGCTGAGACTACAAGTTGGTATGTGGGAGAGGGGTAGGGACTGGACTGGGTGCTTTACAGTCATTTCTTAAATCATTGGGTTAGAATCATGCAGGCCCAGCCATTGCTGACTAATTAAATTACATCCCTGGCTACCGAATATTAAAAGGCTACACTCTTGTTCTTTGGTACAATTGATCATATTAATATTACAATCATCTGAAGAAGTCATATGAGTGAAGTCAAATCCCAGATCCACTGAATATGACCTTAGGTAAGTTGTGTATCCTTTCTGAGTTTCAATTTACTAATTTATAAACATGGATAGTAATAGTGATTAAATAAGCTTACATATTGCCTAGTATACAGTAAACATTCAGTAAATACTGGAGTAAATAAAGTAGCTATTTATATCAGTAATAGCAATAGTAGAAGTTGTCATTTAATTAGCACCTTTTGAGTCAGGCATATTATACGCATTATTTATAGTCTTTACAGAAACTTGCACAGTTAATATTCCTTTTATAGAGGCAGAAACTGATGCCAGAGAGGTTACATAACTTGTTGAAACTCACACAGGTAATAGGTGTGAGTCAGGCTGAGATTAGAACCCAAAACCCTTGCTTGGCCTGGATGAAGTAGTAAGGACCAGATTTTTCTTTCAACTTTAGCAGCTAAAAAATTGCTTCTGTTGTATTTGCAAATATACAATACAACTGTTTTCAGACAAGAGGTAGTGTAAGGGTAACATATGAAAAAAGGGACATACATGGAGTGTGCCCCATGATTGCCCTGGCTCTCTGCCAGGCCTTTTCCAGACCAAAGAGCAGAGAGGGGTATCCTGAGAAGACCATGGAAGTCTCACTGAGATTAAACGTCAGAGAGTCTGAAGCAGGTTGGTAGTTGTAGGAAAACTGCACATTCCAGAAAAGACAGAGCTCTGTGGAAAAGGAATCTTAAATCTGTAAAGGTGTTCTTAAGAATGTTTGTTGGGGGGCACCTGGGTGGCTCAGTCGGTTAAGCGTCCGGCTTTAGCTCAGGTCATGATCCCACGGTTCGTGGGTTCGAGCCCCGCATTGGGTTCTGTGCAGGCAGCTCAGAGCCTGGAGCCTGCTTCAGATTCCGTGTCTCCCTCTCTCTTTGCCCCTCCCCCATCATGCTCTGTCTCTCTCTGTTTCAAAAATAAAAACTAAAAAAAAAAAAAAAGAGTGTTTGTTGGGTCCCAAGATGTGCATGCATAGGGTCTCCACAACATCACGAGAAAGCGATCAGGGAGTGGTGACCTGCGCAGCTCTCAGGGATCACTCACGGCTAAGAATCATTTGAGTTCCACCACCAAAGTGGTGTTCCTCACTGATCATTCAGGGCATTCAGTAGAGAACCCAGAAGGGCCATGTCTTAGTGGTGGGACTAAACGACTCCAGATGCATTTTAACAAAATGTTTAAATCACAAGAAGACCGAACTGAACAAAAGAAATTTAACAACCATCATATAAAGTGCAACTCTCTTTAAGCAAAGACGACAGGATCCAGACACGCAACAATGTACAATTTGCAATATCCAGCATGCAAAAAAAATCATTAGACATGCAAAGAAGTAGAAAAATATGGCCCCAAGCAGAGCCCAAGCTCTTGCTGCTTTTATAGAAATCTCATTTGTATAGTAAAGTTTAGCTATCATGCAAAGAGATTATTGGACAAAAGCAGTAGCCAAGAGTGACATTCCCAGAAGGAAAGGGCAAGGGGGTTACTCAGTCACTGGCACCAGAAGGCCAGATTGACTCAGAACAAAATCATGATCTGAAGGAAATTCAGAAATAAACAGTGTGAGAAGTTGGATTAAAGAATTCTGTATATATATATATATATATATACTTATTTATACACACACACACATATATATGTCTATATATTAGACATATATGTGTGTGTGTGTATGTGTGTGTGTGTGTGTGTGTGTATGTGTGTGTGTGTATAAATAAGTATATATATATATATATATATATATATATATATATATATATATATATATATATGTGTGTGTGTGTATGAGGTGGCCCTGGAAGGAGAGGAGAAATAATAACAGGCTTTTTCCTTCTGAAACGCTAGGGACAGGTTATTTTGAATGTGGCTTATGATCCCAACAGTCGATGCACCAACATCAAAGACTAAAATAAAAAACATATGTATTAACTTTATTAAGCCTGGTTCTAAAAGCTTGGGATTTACCTGGTCACTGGGGTGACCAGTATGGTCATTTCTTCCCTATTCCTAGGCCTCTGAGGGGTAGCAACAAATACAATGGAGCCAAAATACACCCCCCCCCCACCTTAACCAAACAACATTCTTGAGAGCTCACTCTGTACTTGGCACCTTTAGGAACAAATGGGAAGAGAAGCTTATGGTTTAAAAGAGTTAGACACCTAAGTATTTCCTAGACTAAATATAGGCTCTTCCAGGAAGAAGCTGCACTTTCATGGTTATTTTTAACGTCACTCCCAGGACTGTGCGGAATAGGTGCTCAGGAATCGGCTATTGAATTAATGAATAAAAACATTCATACAGATCATGGCTTATCTTATTTAATCTTCACCATACCTCTGTGAAGTGGACAGCATGAACCCCATTTCATAGTGAGGGAATTGAGGCTCACAAAAGGAAGGTCTGTGCCCAAGGTCGTGTGGCTAGCAGTGGTGAGTCGAGCCTCAGTTCCCGGCCTAGGACCCTCTCATGACCCTGTCTCTTTCTGGATCGACCAACAGCTGTATCAGATGCTACATCTGCTGCACTTCCATCCACAATGTGCACAAGAGAGTTTGGTTTCATCCCTTTGTGCTGGGGTGGAAGTGAGCTACTGCCTTAGTGTTTGCATTGTTTTTTCACTTACAAAACAAAAAATGAAATGCCACGAAGCCCTTTAAAAAACACTAACACTGACCCCATCTATCCCAGCAGTCCAGAAATGATAAATAGCATTACCAAGGCGCTCAGTGAAGGCTACCTTTATGGATGTCTCCCCTGACCTGGTATCAACTCAATTGCATTCGGCGTTTCTGCTGACCACAGAGAAATGCAAAATGGGCATTCTATTTGCACACTAAATTTACTGAGCCCCTGCGTCTTCATAAAATGATAACATGGGGCTAATAAAAATCAAGCATCTCGGGTGCTAATATAAGCAAATGTTGATGCAGGCAGGTAACAAATTGCTTTGTCATTTAGGAGGCCGTAAAAGAGCATTATAATCATCTTTAGGCAAAATGGATGGGTCGCCTTTGCTTAGCTTTTAGCTTTCATTTGCAAAATCAATTTAAAGTAATGTAGCAGCTCTGAAGTGGTGTGACATGGGACACCCCCCGCCCCCCCGTCACTGAATCCCCAGACTCATGCAAAGCCAATTAAACATATTCTTGAAGGAGGCAGCTGCAACGATGAAGGAAGTATGCTTGAACAAAGCCAGGGTGGAAAATAAGCTCAACGATGAGACCAAGAACAACCCATAAGGGGTGATGAAACTGAAAGTTCATTGCGAGTGACATGCTCAAGGATATAAGGGCACACTCAAGGGGAACCGGATAGCCATTCCAGCCTCCTCAGTTAACAGAAGGTGTTTGAAGTCAAATGCCCTTTGTGCAGCAACCCAAACACACACACACACGTACACATACACACTCACCCCTTTGTCATTATATCCCTCTATCATCCACTATTTCTTTACCTATAAAATATTTATTGAACACCTATTAGTTGGCCAGGAACTAGCCATTATTATCTTCATTTTATAGAAAACCAAGGCTGAGAGACATTAAGTGACTTGTCTTAGTGCTCAGGGCCCATGATTGGCAGAGTGAGGCCCCACCCAGGCAGCCTGGCCCCACCTGTGTCCTTAACTTCCGTGCTACTCTGCTTCTTGTGAAGGGGGACAATAATAGAAATCAGTTACAATAGCAACCAAGTAATATTTATTCAGTCCTTACTCTGTGCCAGGCACTTTACATGCATGACCTTATTTAATTTTCATAGCAACCCAATGAAACATATACTATTCCTACCCCATTTTATAGATTAGAGCATCAAGATCTAGAAAGGTTAAACAACTTGTCTACACCTGTGTAAGTAGCACATGTGGAGTCTGGATGAAACCAGGTCTTTGTGAATCTCAAATTTATGCTCTTAACATCTCTTGGAGATGGTCCCAAGGACCTTATTTATTTATTTATTTATTTTAAGGTTTTATTTCTGAGAGAGAAGGAGAGACAGCATGAGCAGGGGAGGGTCAGAGAGAGAGGGAGACACAGAATCCAAGACAGGCTCTAGGCTCTGAGCTAGCTGTCAGCACAGAGCCCGACATGGGGCTCGAACCCATGAACTGCGAGATCATGACCTGATCCAAAGTCGGACACTTAATCAACTGAGAGACCCAGGTGCCCCAAGGGACTCTATTTAAAAATGAATCCATAGGGGCACCTGGGTGGCTCAGTCAGTTGAATGTCTGACTCTTGATTTTGGCTCAGGTCAGGGTCCAGGGTTGTGGGATTGAGCCCCATGTTGGGCTCCACACTGAGCATATAGTCTACTTGAGATTCTCTCTCTCTCTCTCTCTCTCTCTCTCTCTTTCTGCCCTTTCCCCCATATAAAAAAAAAATACATCCACAAATTCTTTGTCAGTCTCTTCCCTTTAAACGTGGAGATGAACCCTCTTCCGTTCAGTGTGGCCTGGACAGAAAGGCTTGCTCTAGCAGATGGAATACCATTGGGGTGATGGCATGTCACCTTTGAGATTAGGCTATAAAAAGACTGTGGCTCTCATCTTGGGTACTGTCTCTCTCTCTCTCTTTCTGCCATCACTCACGCTGAGGAATCCAGCTGCTATGACCTGACACTCAGGTAGCCCATGGAGAGGCCTGTCCGGTGAAGGACTGAAGTACCCAGCAACAGAGGCCAGCCAAAACCATGTGAGCAAGCTTGAAGAGGATCCTCCAGTCCCAGGTGACTACCAGCCCTGGCCACCAGCTTCCTCCAACCTCCTGAGAGATCCTGAGCCAGGGCTGCCCAGCAGAGCTGCTGTTGTACTCCTGGCCCATAGAAGCTGGGAGATTGTAAGTTATTGTTCTCAGATGCTGAATTCTAGAGCGAGATGTCAGGTAGCAATAGCTAACTAATTAATCCCCCTGGAGCTGGCCTAAGAAACTTTGTATCCTACCTATTGATGCCCAGCCTGAGTGAGACCAGGGCCATAAACTTGGTGTCAACATGGAGGGAGAGCCTTAACGGATCCAGTCAGTTATCAGTGGATCTGTGGTTGGTGGAGGTGCTAGAAGATGCCAAGGGACCCCAGAGAGCACTAGCCGGGCCCTCACAGGACAAAAGTTCACATGGTCAATTTGGGCTCCCTCTCTTCCCTGACAGCAATGTTGACAATAACTTGTCATAGGAGTGAGGTGTTCTGTGGAGGAGGAAAGGGTGGTAAGCTGGGAGGGGGGTGTGGAATGTTACAGCAGGAGAAGGATCTTTTATTCCCCAGATCTAAACCTTTGTCATTGTCTTGGCTTCATGATCCCCGAAGGCCATCATAACATCAAGAAAATACCTTCCTACTGGTTTCCAAACCAGACTGGTTGCCATGTTTTCTCTAACACCCCAGGGCCCGAACAGGTCCACACTACCACCAAAGCTGGAGATCGAGAAATCCTGACAGCGGTAACAGCTCAGTTAGCTGGCATCTGCCTGAGAGCCCACTCAGGACTAGGATGGCCTGGATCACTGGTCTCCCTACGCTGGCACCATCCTCGCCGGTCTGTCCCCCCACCCAGCCACCAGGCAGTCTTACTGAAGCGCGAATGGGAGCACGTCGCTCCCCCGGTTTGCAAACTCATGAGCCACTCTCGGCTGCCCTCCAGGTGAGTATAGCCTCCTCTGTGTGGCTCCCCTGGTCTCTGGTAGCTGTTGGCCGCTCACCCGTCCAGCCCCTTCCCCAGGCCCCAGCCTCAGCCACCTCCCGGCAGCTCCACCAGCACGAACGTTCTCCCACACCTCCACACTTGGGTACATGCTTTTCTCTCTGCCTGGAAAGCCAGCCCCCATCTCCTCTGTTTGGCTTCCTCCTACTCAGCCTTCCAGACTGCTCGGATGTGCCTCCTCTGAGGAGGGAGAGAAGGAACTATCATGTACCCAGGACTTGTTCTAGGCCAAGCCCGGTGTTAATGTTGTGCTATATCTGATTTCCTCAGCACAATGATTTTGACTTTCGCCTATAAAACATGGCACATTGAGGGTAACGTGAGGATATCATGCTGCTGTTGATACTGACAATGAAGAGGGAACAGGAGCTGGGAATGAGAGTGAGAACACACTCAGGGTGCAGAGTTTCATGTACATGCACTTATGAGAAAAATGGTGTTTAGGAGGCATTGATAGAGCTTTCTCAGAGGCACTGGAGAGCCCATGAATTCATCCAGGAAGAGATGAGACTCGATGAAGGGCAAAGACATCCGGGGCTGGCTCGCCGAGCTGACTGAGGGTGAAGCCAACAGAAGGGCAGGGCCGCAGGAGGGAGACAGAAAGACACTGGTCCCTGTATTTCTTCTGTCCCCTGAGGGGGTCCAAGCCAGCTGACTTCCCAAGCAGATGGACCAGGGCTCACATCCAGGCCCCACAGATTATGGCCTGTGAGGCCTTGGGGAAATTGCTTACACATTCTGAGCCTCACTCAGTTCCCAGTAAAACGAGAGTAGTAATCCCCAGCTCACAAGATAAACCTAAGCAAGAGACTTTAAGTCCCTGCCCTATGGCATTGCCTATAATAGCAGGTCCCATTTATTGAGAGAAAAGCCACAGGAATAGGGTCTCTAAGTACTATGGATATTTTCAGCAGGGTAACTCTTTACACGGGGCCCTGTGCTGTGCACTGTATGATGTACCCCTGGCCCCTGCCCATTAGATGCCAAGATCACTCCTCTCCTGAATTGTGACAATCAAAAATAGTTTCAGACATCCCCAAATGTCCAATGTCTCCTTGGAGGCAAAATAGCCCCTGGTGTGAATATTTTATAAGTCTCTATAAGACTATTCTACCTTATTCAGACTGGCCTTGTCACTATCTTCCCAAGCAAACTTTCAATCTCTTAGACTTTCTATCTTTTCCCCAACTCTTCCCCAAAGTCTTCCCAGATACTTCTAGACCATAGTGCCCTCACCCTTCTGTCTCTGAACTCACAGAGCTCATCTGACCCCCTTCATCTGGTCGTAAATCATTTGCTGCCTTGCGCAGGCAGGATCAAAAGTCACATCTCAGATCTGCCCTGCCCAATGCCAGCATCTGTTCTTCGAGCCTCTGGGTCATCTTGAGAAAACATGGTGCTGGCAGTTTCTTTTCAGTCCTTCCCCTCCCTATATCCTCTGCCTCTATATCCTCGGGGTCACATTCCCGCAGCCAGGTGCGGCCCTCCCATGGTCTAAACTCTCGTAATTGCGTGGTAGACTCATGTGTGCTCCAAGGTTAGGGACCGAATGCTCTATCCTCAGTGAGAAGGAAGAAGAGAACAGGGATTACCATTGAGCAAAGAAGCACTTCTGATGAGAAATGGAACAGTAATTCTAGAATTTCAGGCCTTTGAGAAAAGGAGCTTCTCTGATTGACCTCCTATGTCTACCACATGTGAAAGCCACTCTTTTTGGCTTTAAAAAGCAGTAAGGAGGGGTCCCTGGGTGGCTCAGTCAGTTAAGCATCCGACTTCGGCTCAGGTCATGATCTCACAGTTTGTGAGTTCCAGCCCCACATCTGGCTCTGTGCTGACAGCTCAGAGCCTGGAGCCTGCTTTGGATCCTGTGTCTCCCTCTCTGTCTGTTCCTCCTCTGCTCATGCTCTGTCTCTCTATCCTTCAAAAATAAATAAACATTAGGAAAAAAAAGCAGTAAGGAGGCCTCTGACTTACAGAAGACTTGTAGATGCCATCGGGACTACAAAGCTATGGGATCACTGAGAAAAACATCCTCATTGTGAAGATGATGGGAGAGTCCCAGAAAGGACAATGACTTGGCCCAGCCCACACAGCTAGAGGCTGGTGGAGCCACATCTGGAATCCAGGGCACAGGGCTCCAATATCCAGGCAGCCTCCTCTCATGACACCGGCCTGCCTTCGGTCATATCCCTTCAGGCCAGAGACGGAAAGCACCTGGTGGATGACTGCCAGGGAGGTGAAGGAAAGCCAAAAAGCTATGGGCCTAAATACAGAGTGTGAGGGCCAGCTATCATCTTGATAGTCACCTTGACAGAGGAGCAGCCCTCCACTCAGGCCACCCCTGTTGCGCTAGGTGGTTTATAAAGCCTCTTTGTGCTGGGCTGGCACTCCAGGCCTGGGCAGAGCTACGCGGTGGACCTTCAGGATCAGGCTGATGGCAGGAGAACTCTTCCTGCCACCATTTGTCTCGTTCCAAGCACCCTCCCAGAGCCTCCAGAAAGTCAGAACCAGAGCTGCCCGCCCTGAATTCCTGCTGAGGTGGGGTCTCCTGGGAAACAGAAGGGAGGCTCTGAGACTCCCTGCAGGAGCTTTCCCAGGAATGGCTCTCAGGAACACTTGTGAGAGGTAGGAGTTACGCAGCATCGAGGCAATCTCTAAGGCGACTTTAATCAATCCCATGGGGAACTCTGGGCCAGGAGGGCCCTGCGCCATTGTTCCAGGAGGCAAGGGGGCAGGCTCTCTCATTGACTAGATACTGGATGCGGGCTATCTCCAGGGCAGCGCTATGACCTCAGGCAAGGCAGCGTCCTTTGGTTGAGTGCAAGTTCCAGGGAACTTGCACAGCTGTCAGCCAACACTGCTCCTGGGAAGTGAGGGAATTGGTCCTGAAGGGGAGCGGGCAGGGTGGTACCCACACTGTCTGCTACACCGGCCTTTAGCTGAAGCAGCTGAGGAGAACAGGACAGACCTTAGGCCCAAAAAACAGGAAGGCTGAAGATGAAGGACTTTCTTTTTAGTTCAATTCCATACATATGTTCTAACACTGACCAAATGCCAAACTTGGGTGCTCTATGGACCCTGAGGACATGGAGAGGAACCAGATACTGTCCCTGCCATCCGGGAACTCAATGACTAATGGAGAAGAAAAGCTCAAGCCTGGCTTTGCAGTTATAAACTTGAACTCTTGAGTCAAACAGGAGGGTTAAACCCAAGCCCTGCTGCACATGGCACTGAGCTCTGAGATCATTCATTTCCTCTTCTTGCAGATGAGGATAATAATATTGACAAAGGATCTTGTATGAATTAACTGAGATAATGCATTGGGTTTATGCACATGACCGGATGCATAGTATGTGTTCAAAAAACGGTATCTTATGGATGCTTACAGGTCACTTGGTACAACTACCTGAACTTACAGATGCAGAAACGGAGGTCACTAGACTGTAAGCAACACTGGAGCCATGATTTGTCTTTTTCACAATTTGTATTCCCAGGGCCTCCCACACAGAAGGTGCTCAATAAATGCTCATGGAACAGTTGTAGAGTACTTGTTGCCCTTTGGTTGAATGAATTTATGAGGCTAGAACTGAGTGCCCAGGCTTTCCCCAACACGTGCTCTGCCTTTCATCTCTCCCAGCCTCCAGAAATTCCTCCCCAGATTTGGGTTGCAGCTTATTAGCAAATGCAAATTGAATTATACTGTGCCCTTTTGCAACAAGGACAACAAAAACAGTTTCCCCAGGAAAAGAGGGCGAGGAGAGGTGAAAGCTGGGATGAAAGTCGAAGACAATACATTCTAATCAAACTTGATAAATATGTAAATGAGAGCAGCTAAACAGTTGGCTTTGACAAATGACTTGTCGGTAATGGATTTTTCCACAGCTAAGGCGAGAGTTCAGCCTGCCCGCTACTTTCCGAGTGCTGCTGCGGGCTGATGGGGCGGGCACCTGGCTGCTAGGAGGCCGAGCAGAGAGCCAATGCTTCCTTTGACTCCATTTGTTGAGCACCTGCTGGCTGCTGGGCATAGCCTGTGAGGGGGGATAATCCCCGTCTCCTGGAGGAAGGAGCCTAGGGAAAGGCAGGGCAGGGCCAGACTCACCAAACTCCAAAGCCTTGTGTCCTGAGGAGCCAAAGCAACCAGCTGTTGAAGAACATAAATTCAGTCCTTCTAGTTCTATTGCTGCCTGGTGGTCTCACCAACTTAGAAGCTAGTACCTTTCATTTTTTTCTCCCCAGCCCCCCTGCCACAGGACACGACACAGTATGGCATTCCAAAAAGACATTCCCTTAGCTTGCTGCTACACAGCCCCAAACAGTCCCCTTCAAGTGCCCACTCTAATGTCTGATTTTCCATCTATAAAATTAGCTGCTGGATATTCCCAGATATGGAATATAAGATAAGAAATTAGGTGTTGGATATTCCCAGATATGGAATACAAGAGAAAAAAATAGCTGTTGGAGGCAGCTCAGCTGAAGGCCCAGATAGCATGGAGTAGAAAGGAGCCCTAGATTGCAGATTCTGTAAAAAATGCAAGACCTTTGTCATTGTAAGCATGAAATGTGTGTGTGGGGGGGGGAGGGGAGGGCATAGAATAATTGCTATGAAATTGATGATTCTAGGAGGTTTTTAAACAGTAGGTGAGAGGTGGTTACAAAGGAACAGATTTTGAGCAGTTTCTGTATGTCAGGCACCTTTCATACATTATGATCCAGGTCTGACCCGACCCCGGGGAAGATTGTCTTGTTTTCCTGTTATCACAGGTAAGAAATCTGAGGTTATGTGCATTGCCCAGGGCCACCCTTGCCAACAAGCAAGAGTCACAGGTGGAATTCAAACCTGGGCTTTCTATCTCCTGAGACCAGTCTTTCTTCTGATACTTCCAAAGGGAATAGGTCCTTCCTGAGTTCTACCAGATAAAAGACATTATTTTGTGTGTGCATGCGTGCAGGCCCATGCATAGATCTGCCTTGACTCAGGCTCCTGCAAATCCCTGAGTTTTTTGCACAGAACTATCAGAATTGAGGTACAGAGAGAAATTCAAGTGGAATGGTTTGCAGGCTTGGAAAGACACTATTAATACAATTTCCCCAAACAGAGAACCAATATTTATGAGTGCTCCAAGTGCTCCAGGAAAGAGTTTCCTGGTAGGGCTGGGAGTAACATGGTCCATGCCCAGAGCTGCAGATCCATCTCGCCCAACACTGGAGGAATTCAGATTTGAAGAATGTTTTTTCCTTCCTATTGAGATCTTCATTGACTTGTATAAAAATACCACTTTCAATCTCAAATCCCCACTGGCATCTTTATATAAGCACTGAAAATGCTACTGGGCTTTGGAGATTTCATTTAATGAAGGAAAAGTATTTCTATTAAAGAGCATAATTTTTTTCTCTCTCTCAATACAACATCTTCAGAGGAACCAGGAAGCTGGATTGTTCCAGGGGCTCTGAGAACACGAACAAACCTGCGCCTCACCCATGACATGGTTACACAGACTATGAAATGGCAATGGCCAAGGAAGGCGAGGAAGGGTCGGTGATGAGGGAAAAGAAGGGTGATTATCATAGATACACTCCCACATGCCCATGACTTTACAGTTTAGGAAGTACTTTGCCTCTCACTAGCGGGGAGAGCGGTGTTGCCACCATGTAAGCTCAGTCCCCCATCTGTATGGTCTGAACAGCGCCCCCTGCCCCTCCTGGGCCCTCTAATCCCTCTCGGGCACAGGACCCCACTCCTGCTTCGTTCCTGCAGCGGCTCCCTGTGCCCTCGAAGCAAACCCATCTCCTTGCTCCCATCCCCCACCTCTTACTCCCTCCCTCACTGCCCATCATGCTTCCTCACACTGGGGTTCTTTCCTGTTTCTCTGCCCTGGGGTCTACGGGATTGGCTCCTTACCGCTTTGGTCTCTTCCCGTGAGGACGGTAGCTCTGTGGCAGCAGGGACTTTGTCTTACTAACTGCTACGGACCCAGGTCTAACGTGGCACCTGGCAGACACACATGCTGACGGCATATTGATTGAGTCAGTAAGTACAGCTAACTGGTATTGAGTGATGTGTGCTAGGGAAGGGGAGGGCCCCAGGAACAAGACGAAAGATGTGGTTGAGGTCAGCAAATTATCCAAGGTCATACAGCTGGTAACTGGTGAGACTAGAAGGATCCTTGTAGGATGAGTGTTAAAACCTGCATTCATTCCGCCTCCCCGGAGCTCCTCCATGCACTTACAGAGGCGCCACCAGGTGTGAGGGGGTGAGGGGCACTTACAGCTGTGCCACTCACCAGCTGTGTGGTCTTGGGAAGGTCCAGCCACGTCAGGGTGCCTTGGTCTCATAAAGGGGAACAACAGTAATAATAATATTCATATTTTGGGTAGTCCCGAGGACTGAGTTCAAATAAAGCACCAGCAATAGTACTTGTCACATGATAAGCCCTTGGCCACACGTGTGCTATTCTTAGTCATTCAACAAATACTTCTCGGGCTGCCCGCCACCCCCTTGCCCTGCAGAGCCTTCTACACCTCCAGGCAGTCAGGCGCCCTCTGCTCTTTTCCCTCCTCGCCCCTTCTGCTGTGACAGCAATTGCCCATCTCTATGATAGTGATTTGCTTCACTCTCAGTGCCTGCCTTTCCTTTCTTGTGACTCTGAGCTTTTTGGGGGGCAGAAGCCCTGTCCTGTTCATCTCTTTCTGGAACTCATTTCTTTTGCCAGAGACAGAGAAGGGCATTTTGATATGGTTGTTTTGATGCAAAAGACTGCAAAATGGTCACATCGAAATGTAAAATGCTTTTGAAAATTAGCAGGTACTGTGTGAAGCCGCTCCCCACCCGGCGCATGTCTGACCTGCACTGTCCTTCGCGTCTACTGGCTCCCTAACTGCTCCTGCACTGCTCATCGCAGCCTGGACCGGAGCCCACGCAAGCCCAATCTCTCCCCTCCTGGCCTCCCTTAAACCCCCTCGTCAGAAGTCTCACGAGGGAGGGCGAAGTTTGGGGGCCGAAGGGAGGTAGCCTGAAACGTCTCCTTGGTACATTATTTGGTAACGTTTCTTAAAAAGGCTGAAGGTGTAATGGCTGTGTCAAAATGTCCCCGTATCAAAATGGTCGGTGTCAGAGGAACTGCATCAACATGGCTGAAGCAAAAGGACTATGTCAAAACGGTATGAACTCTGCAAGGAAGCCACCTGGCATCTGGCGGTCCTTGATAATGGACTTAAAGATATACACCATTGTAACTGGATTAACAAAAAGTCAGCTACACTGTAGGAATTCCTTTTTGTTCCACTGAGGATGTTTCCACCACCATAAGGATCCGAGAAGCTAAGGGTGCTGCCTGAATTCACACAGCAGGCAGGCGGCGGAACAGAGATGATTAGAACTGAATATGGTCTAATTAACCTCCCCCAGTTTACAGGCAAGTCACCAAGAGAGAAAGCGACTTGATCGAGATCTCTCACAGTGAATTGGATTTTCACATGGTAGATCAGGAACATGTGATCAGCTCTTGGATAACCTCTACCCTGTGCACTGGATTCTGGATCACACCATCACTCCTGGGCTCATGGCACACTCTCGACAGAATGGAACAGCCACTGACAAAGCTTAGCTAAAGCTCTTACCACTGAGCAAGGTGTGCTACTCGAAAATTGGATTGGCCCAGTTCTTGGTGAAAGAAGCGTTAGTGTCCAACCAGGCAGGTTGTGAAATCCCATTAGCCAGGCAGCCCCTGGAACAGGAAGGCCTCTCAGTGGCCCTGGTGTGCATGGGGGAAGGTGGACTTCTGCTGTGTGGGGCACACGCACAGAGCTGACTATTTGTATCTATTTCCATAATTTGTATTCCTGCAGCCTGTTGAAGAGATAAACCTCTGGTCACCTCAGTTAGGAAATGATCTATCCCCACCGTCTTTTTTTTTTTTTAATGTTTATTTATTTTTGATAGAGAGAGAGAATGAGCAAGCTGCGTACAGGTAGAGAGAGAAGGAGACAGAATCCCAAGCAGGCTCTGTGCTCCCAGCACAGAGCCCCATGCAGGTCTGGAACTCATTAGCCATGAGATCATGACCTGAGCCGAATCCAAGAGTCGGACGCTTAACCCACTGGGCCACCCAGGTGCCCTATGCCTACTGTCTTAATGGCTTCATGAGTAAATGGAGTCTATCTTGAGTAAAATAAATGATAAAAACTTAATTTACAAGAACATATTTCCAGAGGGTGGGTTTACAGAGTGGTGTTATCCTTCGCTAAGGCTTCTAGGATAAACCCAGCCCCTGGATAAAAGGGGCCTCGGATTATCCCTGGGTCATATGGACTGAAGCCCGGCTGACCTGGGTTTCAAGCTGTGTGACTGAGGTAAGCTGTTCGCTCAGAGGCTAAGTGAGGAGAGAGGTGTAAATTATAGGGGCCCACGAAGGGAGCCTCGGGTGTTGCTGGCTTCGGAAGCCGCAGGCACACCGTGAGACAGACCGATGCATCTAGGAAGGTGTGGGCGCCTGAAGGGACAGGCGCATGCGGGCTGAGAACTGGAGAAGCGATTTCACATGATGGCTGCAAGCAGGGGCTCAGGCACCAGAGCAGTGACCCCTCTGCCTTCTGGGTGTGTGACCTGGGGCAAGCTACTTCGCTCTCTGTGCCTCCCTCAGCCTTCGTGTCTGTAAAATGGGGATCGTAGTGGACTATCTCCTAAGTGCACCCCGAGGAGTAAAAAGCTGGTAATTTGTAAAGCACTTAGTGCAGTGTCTGGCACCCAGTGAATCTTGTATCAATGTGTGTTTGCTGAATAAAGTAAGTACTGGTTAATGATACCCAGTCAGGGGACCCAGGTGTGCAGAGGGAGATGCTCATCTTGGGGTCCTCCTCTGTGACAGGCACCTATGGATAATTATTTGATACTTCTCTCCAGATACAAAGGCAAGAAACACATTCTATTCTCTGGTTGTCGGCCCTGACTGCATATTAAAACCACCTTTTTAGACCTCCTGCTGCCCCAGCGCTCCTGCCCCAGCCAAGGTTCTGGGGACAGAGCTCAGAGCAAATTCTTCTAATGTGCAGGCGCAAGCAAGAAGCACTGGTCTGTGTGAGACCCAGAGTGGGCCACGTCTGGGTCTTTGTCTTACCACACCATCAGTCTCGCAGATAGCCTCGCAGCCCCTCAAATCCTAAAATACTGGAAGCCAGGAGGTCTGGAGGGAGGAGCCAGGAGGTGGCTTTGGTTACAGCAGTCAGACTACTTTAACAAGGAGAGGGTATGGGAGTGAGTGGACAAGGAAATATGCATAGATGAAGCAGCTGATTTCTCACAGACGCCATCCCTTCCTGGGAACTGGACAAGATTACTAAAATAATGGAGGTGCGTGTGGCATCCCTGGGAACTCCCAAAGCTTAGAGCAAACACATAGGATTTATGGCAGAAATAGAGGCCACATGTCTGAGAAAGAGAAAAGGCCTTTTTCGAGGGACAAAGAAGGAAGATGAATACATTTGCAGCTGGGGGACACAGAGGGGCCAGGATACCGAAGCAGGTTCCAGGGGACACTAGAAGAGAAAAAGGGAAATCATGGCAGTTGAGCATCTGATCTGTGCTGGCCCTGGGGGCATGCTGTGCATCTAATCTCATTCCTTCCTGGAGCCTCCTGGAGAGCAAGTGTTCTGATCTCCAGCCTATAGACCCACAGGTGGTGAGCAGCTGTGCCAGGGTCCACTCCAGCTCACTCTGATTCCAGAAGCCCGAGCTCTTTCCCCTACGGCTCAGTGCCTCACTTATCCAGAGCCCCGTCCTCATAACCTCACACACCCAGAACACACCAAGAGCCAGAAGGAAGCAGAAAAGGGTTGAGAACAACCCAAATCCAGATGCCGAGTCCCCACGTTAAAGGTCCAGTCAAGTCTCAGGAGAGCTTGTTTGGGACACAGGGGTGACAGAGAGAGAACTCTTTCTGGGGCAGAACTTGTCTGTGAGCACAGAGTAACACAGGCTGGTAACTGGCAGGGTCACCAAGAGACTCGGGACCGCCTAGGACATGGTCGTCAACTGTCCAACCTATGAACACACCCAAGGGAAGCAGGTGTCAATTGGCAGTGAGCTGATGTACCTGAGGAGCTCTGACAGGGCCCTGACTGGCCTTGCCTGTCTCTGCCTGGGGAGAGGGCAGCTTGACAGCCCTGAGACGCAGGGCGTGCTCACTGGGAGTGACCCCACGGTAGGGGTGATCCGCAGCCATGGGGCCCACCCTTACCCATCCCTTAGACCCCTCCCTCTCCCCCCTCCCCTGCAGTCACTCAGTTGCCTTGTGGATATTACCCAGCTTCCCCCAGGGGTCTCCCTTGTCCATGCTACTTGTCCCTTGTCCCGGCCCATGAGGAGGGCCAGGGCTCTCACTAAGGACCAGACTGGCTCCACAGCCCCCATCTCTTCACTCAGCAGTCTGAGGGGAAAACAGCGCCCATCAGAAAAGTGCCGTTCCTTTCCATTCACGTGTCTTACACCGGCCATGTGCGAGCTCTGAGTCCTCAGGACGATGAGACAATGTAGTCGCAGGGCTGCTTCCCAGAAACTTACCATCTGGTACCCAACTAACATTACAAAATGGAAAGCAAGTTGGCTTGGGAGGGCTGGGGGCTGAGAAGAGTAGTGTGGAGAGTTTGAGAAAGATGGGTGCCGGTGCTGGACCGAGAGGTGCTCCCGGACAGCAGGTGCCCAGCTGCACAGCCAGCGTCAGGGGCCCAGAGCTTCCACCAAACCAGCTCCCTTGCTTTGGTCAAGTTCAGACCCCTGTCCACAGCCCGGCTGTGTGCTGAGCTGACTCAGGGCTGGGCTGGGCTCTCTCACAGCACCCCCCCGCCCCCCACCCCTTGCTGACTCAGAGAGTCAAGTGAAGATCCCGCATGCCAGAGTCTGCACCCTGTCCTCCCTGGCAGCTGGCACGTAGTAGGAGCTCTGTACGTGAGTGCTGAAGTGCACAGGACCAGCCCCCTTTGCTCTTTAAAGCCATGCCTTCATTAGCACCCATGTGATAAACCTGACTTCCCTGGAAGAAGAGGGAAGAAGCTTGCTTTTTAATGGTGCTAATGTGGCAATAACAAGGTGGCAAATGTCTGTTTGTCTTCCCATCCTCTAGAAAGGCCATATTCTCCCATCTCCAGTCCCCACAGTGTCCTTTCAAAGCCCTTCTCTTTAATGCCAAGTGGAGGAGTTCCAGACAGCTATTTGCATTTTCAATTCTAGAAATCGTTAATATTTTAAAACTGCCAGCACTACGGTTTATTAACACATTTACATTTCCTACCTGCTTCTGGTAAAAGGAAATTTTGTATTTGAGAAATATTCAAACATGGGGTGATTTCCCAACTTTTGTTCAAACTCTGCTTTCAAATTCCTGCTCTCAGGAACTCACAGGGCAGTGAGGGAGACGATGTGACAGTGGACAGTGAGAATTCTGAGCGACCACTGTGTGGACTGAGGGGGGTACAGAGGGCAAGAGCCGGAAAAGCTCTCGGCACAGGCAGCAGGGGCACGTCAGACCTCAGAGAGGGCTTCAGATTCCAGGAGAACATTTCTGGAGATAGTGGAAGGGTCATGAGAGAATCGGAAGGTCTCGGCTTAGATGCAGCCCTTTTAATGACTTTTGGCTGGCTGGGAAGTAGGTTGAGGTTAAGCTCAAGGGTCTTTGTGTCAGGCCTGAGTTCAAATCCCAGTTGTGACACCACTTGCTGTGTGACAATCATCATCAATAACATTTTTGGTACCCTCTCTGGGTGTCAGGGAGAGGGCAGGTCTTGCAGGCTGGCTCAGGTGAGCAGGATCACAGTGCGGGGACCGGATTTTGCCTGGCTCCCTACCCTCGCACCATACCCCTGCCCTTACCAGTGTGGGTGGGTTCCCTTGATGCTCAAAGCCACTCTGCCTCAACTCCTGTCACCCCCATTTCACAGCACAGAGACCAAGAACCAGAGAGGTTAGGTCATATGCTCCAGGTCACACAGCTAGGATGTGATCCCTGAGCTTGGGGGCGAGGAGACACTGAGCGCTTCCTCTGTGTATTCCAGTGTCACGTGTGAGGGTGAAGCAGGCGGCAGCTCAGCGCTGGCGGGATTTGGGCACTTGGGAAGGCAGCTGCTGTGGTAGCTACTGCCTTCCAAAGCCCGGCTCATTAATCTCTCTGTCGCTGTCCCCGATGTCTCTGGCCAGAGGCCCCCTGCGTCTCTGGCTCACTGTCCCTGCACCACGGCCATCCTCCCGTGGGCCCTGCCTCTCCCTGCTACTGTCACCGCCCCCTCTCTGTTCACTCCCATTAACCCGCACTGTTCCCGGCACCCTGTAAGGCTGCAGTCACTTTTGCTAAATGGATTGAGGGAAAACAATATTAGCCACACCGATTCCCAGAAGAAAATGCTTGCCAAAGATCTTTAGCCTGGATGCATCAATATCAAAATGACACAGCTATAATTTGCCTTCAGATTCAGACTGGGAAGGTGAACTTTGACCCTGTCAAAAAATTAGAACAAATTAAATTGAAACACAAAGTCATTTCCCTTGTTCCAGGGCTCTGGATTTCTAATTAATGTGCAGCACACCTCCGAAGGCTGCAAGGGGGTCTGCGAGGTGGTGTCTGCTACCTTGCAAACTGAGCAGAGCTCAGGAGAATGCAGTTCATTCATTTGTTTGTTTATTTTCTCTGGGATGTATCGTGCTTCTCATGGGATATAGGTCCAGAGATGAGAGCAGTACCAGGCGATGAGAAAAGAAAAAATCATTGCTAGAAGGTGACCTTGTTCAAAAGAACACGTAACAAAATGGCCCTCGACACAATCACTCACCCACCCTGTCCCAGAGGGGGAGTCAGAAGTGCCAGACGGATCAACAGCAGCAGCCCTGGCTGGGAGGGGGGGCTCCTGGTGGGGAGGCAGAGGGCAGAGGTATCTGTCCCCCACCCTCCCCAGTAGCCACTACGTCACTCAGAGTCTTGGCAGGGCGGCTCAGAATGGGGTAAGATTCTTCAACCCACTGAATCGCAAACGTAGGTGAGGGAGAATCACCTGGTGCCCTTGTTGAACTACAGGTTCCTGGACCCCACTCTACACTCGCTGAATTAGAATCTGCAACAAAGTGCCCGGGAAACACTATTTTTTAACCAGTGCCCTGGATCCTTCTTATGAAGGTCACTGGAGCACTGACACTTTCCTTATTGGAGTCCTTGAATATTGTCTGGCCTTGGAGAAGTCACATTCCTTCTCTGAACTTCCATTCCCACGTCTGTACAATGGGGATGGTATCTCTGCCTCTCAGGACTGTACTGTATCTGAGGAAGAATAAGGTGAGTATGCCAGGGGTGTAGACAGTGCCTAGCACTCAGGTGGTGTACAGTGTGTGAAGTCCTCCCTTGTACACATGAGAAGGCTGCTGTCCTCCAAACCAGTGTACCCAGTGGTGCCCAGAGTCCCTCTTCCTGTTCTCTAGTTTTTGACTCACAGACACTGAGCTTCAGCCTCCTTTGTCCCTGCCCCCCAGGGGGCACTGTTGAGTCCCTGCCCCAACCAAGGAGCCAGTGCCACAGGGCTCCAAGGCATTCGGCAGTGTAGGATGTCGGGGACACATGCTCTCTAGGAGAAAGCTCTGCGAGGGAGGCTGGGGTGGAGTTGACCTCCCAAGCCCTTGACAGAATCAGCCCAGGCTAACAACCGATCTTCCAGATTTCCACTCCCCACCTCCAGGGCTCCTTCCAGGGCTCCTGATAATCTCAAAACAGTAGGCCTAGTCCAGGAACAAGCACTCTCAGCTCTGAGTGGGGCCTCAAGATCCCTCCCTGCTCATGCAAGTCTGCAAGATATAGGGTTAACTGTGTGAAGAGATGCAGGCACAAGGGTGTGTGCAGGCTAAATTATGTCCAGAATTTGTATGGTGGAGTCCTAACTCCTGGCACCTCGGAACGTGCCTGTATTTGGAGACAGGGTCTTCAAGGAGGAATTGAAGACACAATGAGGTCTTATGAGTGGGCTGTAATCCAAAATGACTGGTGTTTCTTACAAGAAGAGGAGATTAAGACACAGCCCTGCTCAGAGGGAAGACCACATAGGGACAGAGTGAAGGCAGTCCTCCACAAGGGAAGACCACGTGGGGACACAGTGAAGAGAGCTGTCCACAAGGGAAGACCACGTGGGGACAGAGTGAAGACGGCCATCCACAAGCCCAGGAAAGAGGCCTCAGAGAAGCTGCCCTGCAGGAACCCCAAGCTCTTATCTCAGGACCACCTTGTGTGTGACTACGACAGAGGCTTTGATGCAGGCTCCTTTCCTTGGCTCTTTGACCCTGACTTTGGGAAAAGCCTCCCTCAGTTTTTCTCATCTGTGTAAGAGGAAAATAGTATGTTTGACTCACAGGTTGTCAACACAGGCATATCTCCAAGAAGATAACATAAGGAGATGACCCTGGCATTTACTGAGTATATATGACACATGCTATCTCCCTTCCCTGTTCAGCTGTGCAAAGTTGGACCTGGCAAGTAACCCCTCTGAACCTCAATTTTATCACAGAGGAAATGGGCGTCACAGCCTTCGTCCACCTCTTTGAACAGAGCTGCTGGGAAACCCAGCAACGTAACACGTGTGACAGGTACATAAAAGTACAAATCTCCCTGCAGATGGGGAGAACCATTGCTTCTAGGCAAAGTGATATCATCCTCCCCAAGAGATGGTTTTAAACTGAGATCTAAAGTACAGAGTAGTATAAAGGGCAGTTTAGACACACAGGCTGTGGGTCCAAGTTCCAGCTCTGCCATTTCAGTGAAACTGTGGCCGTGTCATTCAGCTTCAGTATCCTGCCTATGAAATAGGCATGGGGACACCTCTGATAGAATGTGTGAATACTTTCCACGCAGGCATCCACCAAGTCCCGAGTGATTCTGTGTGCTGCTCCAGCTCACCATGGCTCCTGCGCTCCTGCCCCCGCCCTCCCCGTGGCTTCATGTAAAGTCTGTGCCTGAGGATTCACTGCAAGATCTGAGAGCTCTACTGCTTTCCCATCAGAGTCCCATTCTGATACAGACACCAGGCCCTTCTAGGAATCTGACCAAGAGGACCTGGACACGGGCCCCCTCAGCCTTCAGCTGGGGTCACAGCAGACAGGGAGCCCAGTATCCTGTCGCTCATGTGTGTAGTCTGTGAGTGGCCTCCTTCTAAATCACAGTGGACTTCTGGCTTCTCCCCACGATCAAAGCTGACTCACAATCAGGACAAGGGGAAGTATTGGGAATGAGGCAAAAAAGCATAACAATAAAGCTATTAAAAAAAAAATCTCTCTCCAGCAACACTCATCCAGGGAAGGGTGTGTGCCAGACGGGGTCTCACAGAGAGGCTGGGGAGGGCTGGATCTGCCGTTCCTGAGGGCCTACATAACTCTGGGTCATCTGGCTCTACGAATAAGTAAAAACATCAAGTTGTCAGTTGAACCTCTGCTCAGAGGGTGAGGTCAGAGCTTATTGATGAGCCACTGAGCATTAGCTCTGTAACTGCGGACAAGTCAACAGCTGATTTACTAAAACCACACTGGATGTGACTACTTTTTATGGGGGAAGGCAGATGAGGAAGATGGCTTATTCCATCCTTCCAGTTCAGAGGTAACATTTTGAAAACTGAGTAAGTAAGCACTGATTGGAAGTCATGTGACTTTCTGTAGCACCCCCAGAAAATGTGCCCAGAGAAAAGTCATTTCTCTGGTTCCGTAGACACTCAGAGTCTGGCTGCCTAATCCACTAGGTGGGCAGTTTCAGAGACCTAGTCTCCATACCCTGAATGGGATTAGTAATGGGGGAGATTGTTTTTCCCTGCCAACTATGACTATAGCTGAAGACTCATGAGTTGTGTCCAGTGTGTGTGGATGACTGTGAAGTGCTCTCAGACCTCATGGATCCTTTACTTGGGTTGGCTCCTGCCATGTGGCCAAGTCTGTGTGGGCCCAGACACTGGTCAGAAGACCTGCCAAGAGGCCTACATCAGTGAACAGTCCAAAGTGGAAGGGAGAGAAGAGGAAAGGAAGGCAGAGGCAAAGAAAGAATCAAAGCACTTGCCTGCCCACAGCCTCAGGCTGAGTTCTGGCCCCAGACACAGCTTATACCAGGGCTGACTTTTGACTTGAACATCAGACTAAGCTTTCCTTCAACTGTGGTTTGTAACATAAGTGATTGATAATATGAGGATCAAGTAGGGTTCGGGAAAGGACCCTGCTTATTTGGCTCTCCATTGGGCCTGGAGGGAGGAGCAGGCCAGTACCTTAACTCAAGTACCACTTAAGTCTAGCATTGTAGAAAGGCAACATCCATCTAATAGCTTCAAGATGGCAGCCCAAAAGGCCATCAATGCCACAGCAAATCCAAGAATAGAGATTTCTTTTTGCTTATAAAACAATAGCTATCAGAAAAGGAACTTGGGGAATTTATCAACTGACAATAAGGAAAAGAGAGAATCTAAGAACAACTGCTTCAGTGTTAGATTATAGGGAGCCGAAGTGGGACAGAATCAATTGAGACTTCTTTCTGAATGTCCTCTCAGTAGAAGCCTGGTGTGGTAGAAGACATAGGGAATCAGGGCACTGGGTTTGGGTCCTGCCTTCATTCCTGATATATATGAAAACACTGTGTGTGAGGAGTTCTAAATGTAAAGGCCTACTGAGGCTGGGTAGGTTCACAGGTGATTGAAGCAGACATGTGTCAGATAGGTTGTGGCAGAGCCCACGGTGCATGACCTGCTGAAAGGGGACAGTTCTCCTCAGCAACTGCCAGTCATTGCCATCTAGGACTTAGACCCCAAGTTCTATGATCCTTTCATATCATTTTCAAGATACTGGGGATCTTGAGTTTTATGTGAAATTTCTAACTCATGCAAACTAATTTTTCTTTTATTTTAAGCAAAAAAAAAATTGTCCATGGGTTTGGGATGCTTTTCTGTTATTAGTCATGGAGCCCTGAGAAACTTTAAGGAGCTGTTTTTACTATTTCATGTGACTTTTAATTCATTCTTTGGGTCTGACTTCCTATCTTGAAAATGAGAGGAGAGGGAAAGACCTCTTACCAGGACATTCCTGCCTGCAAAATTCTGAGAGTCTATGACTAGCAAACCCATCATCTCCCAGCTTTGTCAGGAACAAGATGCCCCAGGCTCCCTGTGGGCAGGAGGGTTAATCCTCCACCTCTCACAACCACGAGGAGTAGAAAACAAATAGCACTTACTGCTGGGGTACAAAGAACTCCATGGCTCTGACACAGGGTGGGGACTTGCTAGCATGCACCGTCTGGTGGACATGGCCTCTAGAGACACCAAGCTTTGCAACCAATGAGTTACTTGACCTTGACAGAATCATGTCTGCTCTCTGAGCTACAGTAGCCTCATTTAGACATACAATGAAAGGGTCTGACTCAGCCACCTCTAAGGGCCTGGTCTGTGCTCAGGCTCTGCTCCGAGGCCACCTGGAGCGACTGTGCTTAAGGACGGAGGACAGCCCCTCATTGCCTGCAGATGGCAAGTTCATGGGTGTGTGTGTGTGCGTGCACACACATGTGTACTCGCACCAGCCTTGGCTATCATGTCAGCATTAGACATATTCAGGGGCACGGGGAGAGAGGGTGGTTGAAACTCATGGGGGACCAACAGAGAAAGGACAGGGAAATGTGGGTCATGGAGGGCAGGTCAGGGAGGAATCAAGTGAGGGGTGGACAGAGGTCAGGAGACCCCCAGAGAGAGGGAGACAGACACACGGGCAGATGCAGCCAAGGCAGAGAAGCAAGCAAACTTGGAGAAGGTGAGAGACAGCACCAAATGCTCACAGAGCAGGAGGAAAGCCAGGGGGAGCTGCCAAACCATTGGCTTCAATTACAGATTTAACTTGGTGTCCGGAGACTGTCAGGCTGGGATGGAGCAGCGCGGCTCACTGGCGAGGAGAGGTGGAGGAGAAGGCTCCCCCGCGGGCCATCCTGTCAGCAGGAGAGGAGTCCGCGCTGCTGGCTGCAGCCCCGTGCTGACACTACCCTCGCCTTGATGGAGGGAGGCAGTGGGAAGAGGCTGTCCATGAGAATGAAATTCTGTGGTCTCCGCCTGGGATCTCACATGGGGATGGTCAGGCTGGCATGGAAAAGCCCCCAGGTGGGAGTCTGAAACCCAGAACTGCTCATTAGCATCTGTGTGACCTTGAGTCTACTTCTTCTCTTCTCTGAGCCTCACAATCCTCCTGTGAAACAGGGGCCCTAGTGCTTCTGCTGCCTCTGCGCTCACAGAGTCTCCGGTGACGGAGTTGGGGGTATGGCCAGGGGCAGGCCAGCACTCCCCACCTTGGGCCCCTGCTGCTGCTGACGCTCCAGCGTGGCTGGCAGGCTCCCTGAGGTCTCTGCTCAAGTGTCACATCACAGGGGAGCCGTTTACGAACAGCAGTCCTCCCTGGCACCTGTCTCCTCCCCGCCTTCTTTCCCGCAGCACTCCTCGCCCCCTGATGTGTATACATCTCTTTCCCCCACTGGCATGTAGGCTTCATAAAGACAGCAACTTTGCCATTTTATCTGCTGCTGTAACCCCAAGCCGAGAACAGCAGGTGCTGAATGGACACTTGTGGAAGGAAGAAAGGAGGAGAGGGAGACATTCGTACTGGCGGCCGTATTCACAGGTGGCTCAGAGGATCAGGAGGAAGTCAAGGTGTTTGGCCAAGATGGACAGGAGGAGCCCTCACCTGCCTGCTCCTCCTGGGGTGTGGGCCTTGGCATTCTCTCTGCTCTCATGCCCACCTGAGCCCGAGGGCCTTCCCTCCTGCCTACTCTCTGTGTTCTTGGCTTCCTCGTGGCCCTCGCCCTGTGTCCACACTTCATGCACCAACTTGGGCACAGAATGCCTTCCTCTCCTCTGCTTTGCCGTGTCCTGCTGGTCTTCAAGGATTAGCTCCAATCCCACTTCATTTCTGCATGCATTTTAGAGCCATTCATTTACATATTCGTTGCAGAGTGTTTGTTGCTGGGGTGGGGGTGGGGGGCTGCTCTATGCAATCAGAACAGATTCTACCAGCCCAGAAATGACTGTGGTCCCCAAGGACCCAGATTCCCCCAGTATTAGAAGACAAGCCCATTCCCTTCGTTACAGTGCAGGAGAGGCCTGAGTGGCGGCCAGTGCCTTAAACAGATGATGACGTAAATTGCATTTCTGGGATTGAGGAAGCCATCTCAGCTTTGGACCAGAAGGGACAAAGGAGACCCTGGTGTGGGGAATGATCGGCTCCAAGAGGCCTGTGGGTCCAGGAAGAGCATTAGAGATCCATAGAAGAGATGCTAAAGGTATCACTCTGCTACTGTTAAGGGATAGAGACACAGAGGGAGGGAGAGTCTGTGCATCTGTGAGGAGAGAGGGGACATGAATGATGGGGACAAGGGTCAGAATGAAAGTTTCTGTGAGCCTCAGGCCCAGCCCTGCCCCATTAGGCAGTGGATGTCTGGGATCCACTGGGATCTATGACATCAAGGCAGGATCCCCATTCAGAAAAATGGGAATCTTCCCCTTGGCATGGGGACCTTCTACAAGGGAAGCTGGCAGTGTATAACAGGAGAAGGGTCTGGGCCCAGACAGCTGCAGTGCAAGGCAGAGAGAGAGAAGGATGCCACATTTGGGAAGCTCCTCTTGGTCACCTTAATCCCATGACCCGTCCCTTCTCTCCTTCCTTCTATCTTCCCTTCCTCCTTCCTTTCCTCGCTCTCTCATTTCCTTCCTTCTTTCCTCCCTCCCCTCCTNCGGTCACCTTAATCCCATGACTCGTCCCTTCTCTCCTTCCTTCCTTCTATCTTCCCTTCCTCCTTCCTTTCCTCGCTCTCTCATTTCCTTCCTTCTTTCCTCCCTCCCCTCCTCTGTCCTTTCCTTCTTCTCTTCCTTTCAATAAATATTTCTCAGGGACTGGGACTGGGGCAATCTTATGGCAATCTTCTTCTTACAAAGAAGAGGGTAGCCAAAACTCACATCAGCCAGGAAATGGGCACTCCTGACTGAGAAAGGGAATTCCTTACATGTTAAAAAGTGTTTTTCCTTCATCCCAAAGCTGCTATGTGTGTTGGGATGAGGCTGCCTGTGATCTGAGGGTTGCTAGGGCTGATCAGATCTTTCTTTGGTAAGGATGGCTCCCACTGTTGGAGGAAAGGCAAAGCCTGGTCTGGAATGCCCTAAGGCCCCCTCCTCCCTCTGTGGCTATATGGACCACACGGATAGAACGCTCTGCTGTTACTTGGAATGTCCCCCTTGCATCACTAACATCTTATAGGCAAGAGTGTGGCAGGTCTATCCATGTGCCTTGGAGCCTGGCATGTGGTGCCAGCCTGGTGCCCAGCAAGGATTTGCTGATTTAATGACTGCGTGCTTGTTAAACACACAGAGGAGGTCAGGGCCCGCCCTGCCCCNATCCCAAGCAAGCACCATGCTCAGCACAGAGTCCAGTGTGGGGCTCAATCCCATGACCCTGGGATCACGACCTGAGCTGAAATCAAGAGATGGAGCTACCCAGGCGCCCCGCTAAAGATTTTTTAATCAGACTGCTCCCTCCTGTCATTAAAGGTCTAAGAGGGAGAGAGAAGAANACTGAAATCAAGAGATGGATGTTCAATCCACTGAGCTACCCAGGCGCCCTGCTAAAGATTTTTTAATCAGACTGCTCCCTCCTGTCATTAAAGGTCNGTCTATCCATGTGCCTTGGAGCCTGGCATGTGGTGCCAGCCTGGTGCCCAGCAAGGATTTGCTGATTTAATGACTGCGTGCTTGTTAAACACACAGAGGAGGTCAGGGCCCGCCCTGCCCCCCACCTCCTCGGACGTATGTCCTGCTTCCATTGGACTTGAGGGTTATGAGCTAGTGACCATGCTTAGTCCATGAATTCCTTTGATTCTCGGAACCATTTTGATTAAAGGGAGGGGGGTGTGCAGAGAGTCTCAGCTCATTTACATAATAGATGCCACAATGGTGGCATGGAAGGAGGGGGTGACTTTCCCAAGTCTCCACATTAAAACAGGGAAAGATCAGGATTCATTAATAAGTCACATTAATAATGTCAGAGAAAGAAGGACTATTAGAGACCAGTGAGTTCAAGCCTCTTTTTTCCAGGTGAGAAAACTGATTGCCAGAGACAGGGTGGTTCTGGCTAAAGGGTCACACAGACAATTATGGCAGGTCACTTGTAAGAAGTTACTCTTTACACACGAATTACATAGGGCAATACATCACAAAGTATCACTTGAACCTTATCAGATGTTGAAATCCATCCTGGCAGGGTTGGGGGGTGGGTGAGTAAAGTGGTTCAAGGCAGACTCAGACTAACCAACAGAAGTGTAACGCACACCACAGGTGTGAGTCACATGTGGGAGTCTAAATTCTCGAACAGCCACATTAAAAAAGTAAAAGAAAGAGGTGAAGTTAATTTTAATCACATTTTATTTCACTCGAGTATCTAAAATATTATTTCAGAACATAATCGATAGGACAAATTATATGAATGAGCTCTTTGTATTACTTTTGATACTAAGGCTGACATCCAGCTGTGTATCTCACACGCACAGCACATCTCAGACAGACCACACTGTAAGCGCTCAGGCTTGGCTCGCGGCTGTGCAGTGGATGGCGGAGCATTAAAGTCAACAGGGAAGGCTTCCAGGAAGGAGTCCTTGAGAAGGGGAGGGCGCGCGGCAAGGCAGGGAGGAGGTAGAAGGTTTTACACACAGAAGTAACGTTACAAGCAAAGGTAGAACATTGAGAATGAGAAGGCTCGGCTGTCGGAGGTCACTGGCCTGGATGGGGTGGGGGTCATGTGAAGTACAAGTTGAGGGTGAAGATCACAGAGTTGCCCCCTCCTCTGCTCTGCAGAGTCCCATTCCAGCAGCCATGACCATCCTTACAATTCACATGACCCTGGACGGTGCACCAAACACCCTCCTGCTCATTGTGCATTCATATCTTTAGGTAACCCAGTGAAACGGCCAAGGGGCAGAAGACAGCTGCCCTCGCTCACACAGCTGAGCCAGCATAGGAACCCGACCTCCGACCCCCCTGCTCCCGCCAGGATGCCAACCCTGCCGGGAAGCCGAGTGACAAGGGCTCCTCCATGGGCCCAAGCAGGCCTATGCTCTTGCTGTGTCTCTAGCTGGCACTCTCTCATCCTCTGCCAGGCCTGAGCCTCCCACCTGGCCAACCCAGGAGTTTCCTCCTTTGGGAAACTTTTCCCAACCCTTAGAGTCCACTCCAGTTTCTCCCTTCTATGAATTTCTATGAAGAATCTAAAGTTTTATTAATATGTATTTTTTCATTTTGTTTATTTTAGAGAGAGAGCACACACACAAGTGGGCTGGGGGTGGGGGAGAGAGAGAGAGAGAGAGAGAGAGAATCCCAAGCAAGCACCATGCTCAGCACAGAGTCCAGTGTGGGGCTCAATCCCATGACCCTGGGATCACGACCTGAACTGAAATCAAGAGATGGATGTTCAATCCACTGAGCTACCCAGGCGCCCTGCTAAAGATTTTTTAATCAGACTGCTCCCTCCTGTCATTAAAGGTCTAAGAGGGAGAGAGAAGAAAAGAGGTAGTGCGACAGGGAAAGGGTGACGGACTCCTCCCCAAGTCCCTGATGCGACATCACGCATCAACTAATGGCAATGGATGGTAATTTCAGAAAGGGAACAAACAGAATCTAGCCAGGAGTCCGGTTAATTGTGAGCTCTAAAGAGGCACTGACAGATTCCAGCCCCAGACTGGGGGCGGTGTGTTGGGGAGCGCTGGAAGTCTGCCATCCCCGCCTCCCACTGGGGCCTGCAGGTACGGCTGGGGGAGCTGGGAAGACTCTGCGAGGCTGTCTGTCGAGTCACCCACACAGGGAGCAGCTCCGGCGGTGGAAGGAGTCTGAGAGAGGGAGCGCGGGCTGGCCACCCCCCGAGGAAACAGAAGGGGGACAAACACTGTGTTTGGAAATACAGCTATGACCCTGATCCCCATTCTGGCAGAACTGGATCCCAGCCCAGGCCGTACCCCTGTGAGGGCTGGGATCTTTGGCAGGTCAGGGCTTCAACTGCAGTTGCCGTATCGGTACAGGTGACCCTACTTGCCTCATGGGGTGATTCAGGAAGTCAAATGGGCTGGTGCATGTTATGGTGCCCAGCATGATGTGGGCATCTATACAGGCTAGTGACCACCTCTTCGGGCTTCCTTCTCCCTCTGTCTTCTCACACGGGATAGGAGGGAACTGTAACCCCTCCAACTGTAAGGGGTTGGAATCTCACCATATCCCAGTAACAGCTGGGGCTTACTAAGACTGACTGTGTGCTAGGTGCTGTGGTGGGTTCTTCCCTGGACTACCTTATTCATCTTCTCAACAACTCTTGTGGGTAAGAGCTCTCATTAGCCTGTGCTTGCTTGATCACTGAGCTGGTGAAAGGAAGATGCAGCATTCAACCCAGGACTGTGGCTCCAGAGCTCGCACGGTTGATAGATAATTCAGCAGAGGTACTTACACACTCATGTCTTTGCCTTTTCCCAGCTCTTTGTTCCTGTTAAGGCATGAATGCTAAACCTAATCTGGCTGTTCATTTCATCCCTCCAGCCAGCGACCCTCTGTGGCCCAGGACCTAGCTAGGCATAGATTAAGTGCCCAAGGAGTATTTTCTGGGGAAGAAAGTGTGTCTAAGTATTATTTTCACGGGAAAGATACTTAATCAAACTCACCCTTTACCTGACAGAGGAAACTGGGCTAACCCAGAGGTTAGATTGCTTGCCCTAGATTGTTCAATGTGGTGGGGGAAAGAATTGGGAATCCGTCCCAGGGTCCTAGACTCTGGCCAGCCTGCTTTCCCTGTCACAGAGCCCATCTCCTGCTTCACGAAAGCAGATTCCATGAAGGCAGAAGCGCATGTAGAGATGTACACACTTGTTCCAGACTTCAGGGCTCGATCCGCCTCCAGCAATAGCAGGAGGCTCTCCTAGCCCCGGCCTGTGTCTCACCACAAGGTGGCGCTCTAGCCGACGCGGCTTTTGCACTGCAGCAGCTCCGCTTCCTTGAGAAGCCTCCAGGAGAGTAAGCCTGGTGAAATTCACTTCTGTTACCTCACACATGAGCCGCAGACTCCACAACACAAAACAGAAACCCCCTTCCGAGTCCACGGGAAAACTGAAAGGCGGAGGCTTCTCTAGTGACTTCAGGTTTTCTGCAGACACAGAGTGAGACCCAGCCTGCTGAACGGAGCTCTCCTACTGGGTGCCCTGCAGCCTCCGCTGGGGCCTTGAGGTTGCAAGGATCTGGCTCCGGTTTTCTCTCCAGCTCACTCTGACCCAAGGAGCCCTAACTGCCCCTCACCCCCACCCCCACCCCAGTCCCTGGGCAAGCAAGCTCTTCTGCTCTGCCAGGATACCTGCTTTGTCCCCAAACTGCTTTTACCCCCCAGGTAATGCAACGCCTACTCAATTAAAACAAAAAACAAAAAACAAGCAGACTCTGTGGTTTGGGGTGTGGCAGCTCACACCCGCCTGCAGGGGTCTAGGGGTCCGAGGGTTCATTATATGCTGAAGCCATTGTTCCTCCTAACCTTGGCACACAGTGAGTGAGCCCAGCCTCTTTCAGGGATCCTGAAGCAGTGAAGAGTGGTGGGCAGGAAAGGATGGGATGAGAGGTGACCCAATAGGAATCCTTGTATGCAAGTATCTACCGCTGGAGGTGCAGAACCGCTGAGAAGGTTTTTTAAAGTGGCTTCAGAGATAAACATGGGTTTGGATTCTAGCTTTACTTAACTAGCTGTGGGGGGGGGGAAGGGGGGACTTAATGTCTTCAGCTATGTGTGCAAAGGAATTTGTGTTGCTCTTCTTGGTCATAAAAAAAGGGATGATAATCGTACCTTCTGTAGAAGGTTGTTGGAAAAAATAAACTGAAACACTTTGCCCAGTGCCCAGCAAGCAGTAGGTGTGCGGTCCCAGTGATGGGGGCCTAGCTTGTAGTGTACCTTTATGTGTCTGAGTGATGGCTTCCTCTAGGAAACAGGGAGGGTTGCCTCCTCCTTCTCAGTGCTGTGCTTAGGCACTCAGTCACCCACCTATTCTGCCAATGTCTTCAGCCTGTGCTCGGGCCAGGCCCTGGGCCGGGCATCAGGAGACCCTGGAGGATAAGACGTCATTAGGCCAGGTGCCTTGAGACTTCTCTGAGGGTCCTCCCCTGCCCCAGCCAGCCTGCCCCCTATAACCAACCTCACCCTCCACTCAGTGAACGTTCTTCCTTGCATTCCCACAACTGCCTCTTGCACATACCTGCTTCTCTCCCCGACCCCACTTCCTCTTTTCTGTTCAAAGATTCCACTGCCGAAGATTCCGCAAGGGGAGATTCTATTATTCTGAGTCTGAGACTCTATCACTCAGGGGATACGGGACTCCATGATGGGGTGGCTTCACCCAAATTCCCAGCTTCTGGGTTCCTGACCTGGAGAAAATCCCCTGCTGCAAGGCGTCTGCTTCTAGTCTCCCACATTCCCAGAGACACAGGATGCTGCAATCCTTCGAATTCTGGATCCCCAGCTGGTAAGAGCTGCCCTCGTTGGACTAATCACCTTCTAAACAAATGGCACAGTGACAAGCAGGGTGGGGGAGAGCTGGGGCCGCACAAGCTGGTGTTTTCAATTTAGAGGCCATGCATTATTTACCTCGCCATTACTCCCCTCAATCTGACTTCACGCTTTAGCCCTAATTTCAGCATAATCAAAGCCAATGAATATTTAATCAGGATTGCTTCCAGAAATTGAGTAATGCCATTAACATAATGGCCTCAGGACATCAAAGCTGCTTTCCTTCATTTGTATCTGACTTACACCCTTCCCCACCCCCTTCTCTTTAACCAGTTGTATTTCAGAATGGAAGGGGTTTGGGACCCAGCAGACAGCAGTTATAACTTTGTCCAGGTGCCAGAAAAGGGGAGGGGGGGGAAGACCAGGGCAGGCCCCAACAAGAGAGATTCAGGAGGATAGCCAAACTCAGCAGATGAACCCCATTTTAAGGCACCTCGATCTATGAAAATGCCAAGTTGTAAGCCACATCCCCAAGGGTCTTCAAAGACTTGCAGAGTTCAGTTTCTAAATATGACTCTTGCCATACACAGCCGGGTTTGGGAAGGGCTGGCCTAGACCACGGCCAAGGTGCCCATCACTGCCAGCAAGGCTTCCACTTTTGGAGTTCATCTTTTTTTTTTTTTTTTAATTTCTTTAAGTAATCTCTACACCCAAAATGGAGCTCGAACCCATGACCCCAAGCCCACACTGGCCCAGGCTCCGACCCTCTGAGGCCCCACAGAACAAGGTGCTCCTTTTGCCCCAGGACTACTGGGTAGATATTAGAAAATGGTTTCTGGGGAGCCTGGGTGGCTCAGTCAGTTAAGTATCCAACTTTGGCTCAGGTCATGATCTCATCTCACAGTTAGTGAGTTCAACCCTGCATCAGGCTACCTGCTGTCGGCACAGAGCCCGCTTTGGGTCCTCTGTTACCCCCCTCTCCCTGACCCTCCCTCACTCATACTCTCCCTCTCAAAAATAAATAAACATTTAAAAAAATGAAAATGATTTCCATCTCTTCCTATGCATCTTTTTCCTCATATAGCCAGGTGTTAGCTGCCCAGCCAGGCTCTGTGGAGGACACAGTGGAGAACCGTGTGCTGCCTGCTTCAAAGAGCACAATGTAAACATCATCAGAGGGAAACACAGAGCTTCCAAAGCACTGGTACATTTGTCACCTCCTTTGATCCTGGAAGGAGCCATGTTCTCCATGGTGTCAAGCTGATGACTTTCCCAAGGTGGCTCTAGAATCAGGAAGAATCTATGGGTGTTAGATGTTAAAACTGGGAGATTTTTTGGACCTTCTAGGTCAACCTTGATGTACAAAATGGGAAGCGGGTCCATGGTCACAGCTGGACAGTGGAAGGACAGGGCTTAGAATGTGGTTGCAGGGACCTTAGATTCCTTGCCCAGGGTCTTTTCCTTTACAAAAGGGCTTGCGGTTACCAAGAAGGAAGCACCACCAAGGCCTTGCTTACTGGTGAAGCTGGGGATGGGACTGAGGGGATAGGAATTATTCCTGGGAGAGGCCTCCCTCTGTGTCTGTGGGAAGATCAGGCATCCCTGGGGTGAGAATGTGAGAGAATGGGGGAACTGATAGATACTAGAGGAGTGTGGGCTCCATATGTAGCCTGAGCAGTAGTGAAGAGGGAGAAGGTTTTGTGTTCTGAGCTCACAGAACCACAGGTAGCCCTTGTGAAACCTTGGTCACCTCCAGGAGACCCTGGTGTCCTTCTGCTTGACCCCCTCTCTGGGAAGCCCTTGCTGACTCTGCAGGGTGGGTGTCCCTCACTGTGCCAACATGACCTCTGTGTGCCCCCTTCGCCAGAGCATGCCTCCCCTCTATTGCTTGTCTGTAGGCCCTTCTGCCTCCCTCCCCAAACCGAAGACTCCTTGAGGGCAGGGACAAAGCGGCCAGTTTTTCTATATCCCTTGCGAAACTCAGGTCATGCTCTGTAGGTGTCCCATCCCACCAATAGAGGACCCAGCTGCTCTTCACAATCAGGACAGGAACCTGCCAGCCTTGACCCACTAACCTGCAGGCCCAGGGCACTCGCCATTGCCTGGGTTCATCTTACACATCACTAAAGTGCATTCTCATTAGGAGCAAACAAAGGAACAAATGCCTTGTGCTGTCACCTGGTGGTGACTTCCAGCATGGCGTCATGCAAATCCACTTTGTTCTTCCTGCCTAATGGGAAGGAAGGCTTGTTTATGGAGCCCCTGCCAGGTGCCAGTGCTTTATAGATTGTGTCTCTTACTCTTGATAACAACTCTGGAAGGTAGGCATTATCATTCTCACTTACATATAGGGAAACTGAGACTGAGCGAAGTGCAGTAATGCAACTGCAATTAAGATGCAAAGATGAGACTTGGTTCCTCATCTACTCATAGCCCAGTGTTTTTTCTATGGCTTCAAAACTTAATCGAAGTAGGTGAATCTCTGAGATTTCAGTATTGATAAAACAGATAGAAGGAGCATTTGGGGGTTTCTAGCAGCATCTCTGGTATCTGTGAACGCAAACCATGTAATCATTCCCCTGCCCCACTAGTTCTGGCTCTTAAGACACACCCAGAGCAAAGAACAAAAAGAACAGTCATAGAAACCCCTCTAGATCTGAAGCTCAAAATCACTTCACCGGGTGTGGGCAAGTATGCTGAGGCCTGGGTTGATGTGAGGGGCTAAGACCTTGCCGGTCTGTTGGAAAGGATGGCTGAATACTAGGGAAAGAAAAGGCGTGTCCAGCTTACTGAGCCTGACCCTGTCACACCCTCAACCCCTCAGCCTGACTTCAGACCAAGCTCTGAGGCTTTACTGAGTGACTCCCTATCACAGAAAGACTCCTAAGGCTGGACTGAGCCTGAAAGGCCCTGTGCTCTGGTCCATGTTCTCCCTCCCCTGCACCCCTGCCCCTGGTGACCTGCAACCTGTAAGCTCTGCCTCTGTACACACACAGCTGGGCCCTGGTTTGGGGGTGACCTCCGTTGGGCCATGCGCACTGAGCATGCCTATCAGGCTTGGGGTCAGTCCAAGAGTAGGTCAGTGGGGTGCAGGGAGCCACTGAGAAGCAGCAGGGAGGCTGGAGCCAATGGAGATAGGCAATGATGAACCACAGTATAAGCCCGTGACCAGGCGACAGGGTGAGGAAGGCCAGAGAGTACAGTCGATGAGGGGCGGGGAGAAGTGAGTATCCCAGAGCCCTCAGAGATTGCCTCAGCCGACACTGTCATTTTTATCTAAAGAAAAAGGGACTTCCCAGGACTACCTGGTGTGTTGGAAGCCGAGACCAGATTAGAACCAGCACCTCTGTTCCCCATCCTGAGTTCCCCCACTGCTCGGCGGAAGGGCTGGATCCCCGGGGCATTTCTGGTGCTTCGTTCTGTCTGTCTCACTGCAGCCCTGTGCGCTGGGAGCTGGGGGTTCTGATCTCCATTTCATGGGCAGAGAAACCAGGGCTCCGAGAGGAGACAGACCTTGGCCAAGAGCAGGGATGAAGTCAGAGCAGGGCCCAGAACCACAGGGTCTCTTAGCCTCACGTCCTACCTCCTATGTGTCCGGCTCTGTGCCAGGTACTTCATGTGTCTGGCACCATCTCATCCTCATGATGCCCGCATAAGGTCATATTGTCCCTATTGTTGAGAATGTTCAGGCTTGAAAAGTCCAATAACTGGCTCAAGCTCATGGAGTAAATCAGTAGGAAGGAGAGCAGTGTCCGAACCTAGGTCTAGCTGGTCCCAAACACATCAAGAGTCCTAGAAGCTGGAGTTGCCTCTTCCCATCTTAAACATGTCAGCCATTGAGCTCCCATTGGCGGTAGTAGGTTGGGAGGTCTGCCACTGACCACACTGTTTCATAGCAGTGTCTCCATATCCAAGGGTTCTCCTGGTCTCTCAAGCCCGACTCTGGGAGGCACCCGTAATTCCTTCACCTATCTACAGCCTGGAGGACTGTCCTGGGGATGTGTGTGTGTGTGTGTGGGGGGGGGGTCTGTCTGCAGTCCTATCCTGTCTCACGAGGTGCCCAGGCTTGGGAAGCAGGCAGAGGGGCTGGCATGGCTACTTAATGCTGTGACCCCAGGCATGACACACACCCTCTCAAAACCTGTTTCCATTCTCCATAGAATAGAGACAATAATAACTGCCCTGTAGAGATTTTGTAAGAAAATAAAGTACTTGGCACATGGTAGGTACTCAATTAGTGATTGCCTGAATAAGCATCACTTTTATGTACGTGTCACGTGTCTTTCTCTGTAGCAGGTACTGCTTGCTGCCCTGTGCATATGCTATCAACCCACCTCAAAGCGAGCTGACCTGGCATCCCTGGTCAGGTTGGCCTGAGGCCACTCTATGACCATTACAGCCCACTCTGTCCCTGTACATGGCAGGTCAAAGGTGCCAACAAATGTACACCTCACTCTCCCACCCAGCTGCCTTCAACCAGCAACTGCGTGAATTAGTGGGTAAGTCACCTGACTCCCTTTGCCCCTGCATATTCTACACTATCTCCCAGAGTCCCCAGCAAGACTGAGCCCACAAACGTAACCTTCTCAATTACATGCCGTTGATCAGCTCCCTGATCTTATTTCCCACTTCCTCCTGGTGTTTCTACTTTCCAAAAAATGTCTTGCACTCAAATCCTTGTCTCAAGGTCTTCTTCAGTTATCCAAACTGAGGCTCTTATTACTCTATCAGTTCCCTGTGCCTCAGTCAGGAAGTGCCCAGCATAGTCTCATGGGCAGTGGAGTCTACAAAGTGCCAGCACACTGCTGGTCGGGTCCCTTTATTTTAGCCCTGCAAAATCCAGCGATTTGGGGCAAGGCCTCAGGGGCAGTACCTGAAGCTGAAGCAAGTTCCTCAGCACATCCAAGCTCATCTGACTGGGCCTCATTCAGGATGCACCTTGTATTCTCCTTCCTGGATGGTGAGCAAGGCAAAGGCTGCTCAGACAATTAACATGCATGGCACCTGAATGGAGCACAGGGCTCTGTTGTTACAGCAAACGAGGGAGTCGCCACACATGGGGTCTTGGCTGCCAAGGCCTTCACGTAGGAGGAAATTAGCCACAGTGTTCAGAGGAGAGGAGTGTCAACGGAGCTCCCCATCTGAGAACTCAGCATGTGGCCCTGACTGCGGCGGCGAGGAAGGCAGGGCTGGCCCCATCAGGCTGCCATTCTGTTTGCGTGTCTCTCTGCTGTGTTCCAAGTTTCTTGGGGAGTACAGAGCGTGGCGTCATCTCTTGCCTGCCCACAGAAGGTCCAGGAAGGAAAGAAAGGGAACTAAGAAGTGTCCATTACCTACTATGTGGCATGGATCTCACATCCATTTTCTCATCTAATCTGCACAAACCTCAGCAAGTCCAACTATTACTATTCTGTTTTTCTAGGGGGCAAACTGAGTCTCAAGGATGTGAGGCAGGCCTTGCAGTCAAGCTTTCAAGGCCAGCTTTGTCTGACTCCACTCTTCGTTCTTTCCCTCTTCCCCCACCCAAATGGGACTACAATGTAAATGAAGGGCATAGGGCATCAGGGATAAGTGGAGATCAGGATGCTTGGCTGATGTGCAGCGAACATTTTGGGAGGGCTTTACTGTCTGCACTCACCCCCAAGCACAGGAGTGGTTGGGAAGAGCCTTTGGCCCATCCCTCCATGACCTTCCAGCCCCACCGGGGGCTTTGCCTCAGCTGTCCCTTGCTTACGATACTGCTCTCTATTGTCTCTCTTCATCTTCCAGTGCCAGCTCCAGTCCTCCAGGAAGCCTCCCCTGGCCCTTTCGGGCAATCTTGCTTTTCTCGCATCCACACAGCCAGACCGAGGCAGCAGTGGCCATTCTAGCGGACAGCCCACCCAGTGAGACTGCACTTCCTGTTCCTACATGTGACCCTGTGTGACCACGGGCAGGTCTCCCCCTCCTTTTGGGTCTCAGTTTCTTCATCTGTCAACTGGGAAGAATAATGTCTGTCTTGCCTCGTTCCAGGTTGTTGTTAGCATCAAGTTAGATAACAGATATTAGAATTTTTTAAAATTGTGAATGCGTAGTACACATGACAATGATTTGTAACACTAACACTTCAAAATATAACTTGAATCACAGTGAGGCTCAGCGCTCTGGCCTGTTCTGTGGCGGGTTCTCGTACATTCACCAGATAGTTTGAGCACATATTATATGCCAGTTCCTACACTGAGGTGGGAGTAAAACCATGAAAACCCATAGTGTTCTGGACTCTCAGTCTAGTGGAGGAAGTAGACATAAGTGAATGAGTGAATGAGTGAGCAAATGAACGAATGGAGCATATAAAATGATCCTTCGTTGAATTGTTTGGCTATTAATATGATAGCAGACTAATAATACTTAATATGATGCTTTCCAAGAGTCTCATGAAGATACACAAACTAAAAATTGGCAGTAGTATTATAAATGATATCAAATTTGGGCTGGGGTAATTTCAGGGCTCTATCCTCTGAATATCTCCCCACCCCAAACTGAAGGAAAAGACTTTACTTCCTACATATCCTGTTCCCAAATCGAGGATGTGCTGAACAGGAAAACAAGAGTCCACCAGGTTAGAGGACTGGTCTTCTGAGCCAGCCAGCACCTGAGCCTGGCACTGCCCTCTCCCTCCCTGACCCTGTGGTTCTCTCATATTCTTGTTTCTGGTGTTTTGTTTTGTTTTGTTTTGTTTTGTTTTGTTTTCATAGCATGCATTTAGAAGCAGCAACACTAAGGATGCAGTACGACAGGAAGCAGAGGAAGGGCTGGCATCCAGGAACACTTAAACACTTTAGGAGAAGCTTGTAAACAGGGACAAGACAGGAAGCGCTCTGGAAGTAGTGCGTGCTGGGCGAGGAGGGACTTTTAGGCACTACCGTGGTCAAGGAAGAAGCGCTAACTGCATCTGATCCTGCCGTCAGAAAATCTAGAAGCTGTCCTGGAGAAGAGCCAACTTCAGGCTAGCAAAATCATGCTGTTGTGAAACCTCAGCAAAGAACCTGGGGCAGAGCAGTTTGGGCCTAAATCAGTGAGGGGTCAACAATGTTTCCCTCCTAGGTTTCCTGTTTGCAAATGCCAGGTCTGTGTAGCTCTGGTTCTATTCAAAGATGACGAAGCAAAACAAAATAAAACCTCAAAGAAACAAAAAGATGGGGCCTTCGGAGAGAAACTAATGCAAAAGGAAAAGGAAATATTGCCCTGATAACTTGGAGAAAGAAAGTTTGAAAAGAAATTAAGACCATTTCAGAGCCCATCTGCCTGGAATCTTTCAACAGATGCAAGAGGACTTGGCTTCTTTTTTTTTTTTTTTTTTTTTTTTAGAGGACTTGGCTTCTAAGAGCAGAGAGTAGGCTGAGGCAAAGGCAGACACACAAGGAGCTGACTGAACTGGGATGATATGGCAAAGGAACACAAAATACAATACCAAATTAAAGTCCCCCCTGAGAGTAAGAGAAGAACAGAGTTGATACTGCAGACAGCAGTGATAGAACTAATTTGAGCACCTCTCAAAGAATGCAGAGAAAATTGTCAGTGATGGAAATGATGACAAAGAAGGTGATAGATATAGGAGACAAGAGAGGAGTCTAAGAATTATCAATATTCTGGGGGTGGGATATAATAAAAATGAAAGTGACAAAAACATAATTGGGAAAAAATTTAATTAACTAGAACAAAGCAAAAGCAAAAATAAAAACAAAAAAAAAAACCCAGTATCAACTTGAGTCAGAAACCCAAAAGAGATCAGGGATCTAGGCAATATTCTTGAAAAGAGAAACCATAACTAGCAAGATCTTGGAAAAATAAGCTTTAAGGATAAAGAAAGTATCATACAGGAAGGAAAACAGGTTGACAGCTAAGCTTAGCTTTCAATGTTGAAAAAGAAGAATCGAGTATTGAGGAAGATGGCAAGAGTAAAAGCACCTGAAATTCTGTGTTGTATAAAGAGAAGTAAAAACGATTGCTTTGTTCTTCACTGACAATTAGAGAAATATGAGGATAACTGTCTGTCACATAGTTTAAGGCATTGAGACTTAAAAGAGGATTTTAAACTTCTAAATTAATACAAAAGATATAAACAAAGAAAATATAGTTTACAAAGAAAGAAAACATTTAAGAGCAGAATATATATAAAAGAGAAAGCATAAAAGTAGGTGACAGATGGGGTGCTGGGTGGCTCAGTCAGTTAAGCATCTGACTCTTGATTTCAGTTCAGGTCATGATCTCATGGTTTGTGGGATCGAGTCCTATGTCAGGCTCTGCACTGATAGTGCGAAGCCTGCTTAGGATTTTCTCTCTCTCCCTCTTAAAGATGAAGTGACAGATGATTAAGGGCAAACACACCAGATATGAAATGACTGAAAACTGTTTAAACTATTCTACTGGAGAACAAAAGTTCTCAAGCTAAAATGCAAACACTAAGTTATGTGCAACCTGTAAGAGATAAATTTAATCAAAAACAGTTAACATTCATTGCATACTCGCCATGTGCATTGCACTGTGCTAAGCATTTCACAACATCATCTCATCTAGGCCACCGTCAACCACATGAGGCAGGGACACTGTTACCCCTGAGAAACCTGCCCTGGGTCAAGCAGCAGAACTGGGATTGAAACCCAAGCTTGTCTCAGAGCACAAGGTCTTAAACATTACCATTTACTGAACCTCAGGCAAAATTACACAGTAAGGTTAAAAGTTAAGCTTCAAAAATACTTCAGGCAAACTCAAAGAGAAACAAGAGGTGATAATATTAATAATAGAGCAGAATTTGAGGCAAGAACCATTATCAAGGAAGAGGTTGGTCACATTAAATTGATTAGAAGCAAAATCTACATTGTTGAAGACTTAACAGTCATAAACTTATTGCAACCAACAAAATAGCCAAATACGTAAAGCAACAAATATTTGAAATTCCTAGAGAAAACAACAGAAATTGGAGCAGGAGCCTAGACAGCATGCAAAGACAAAGTCAATTATGCCATTTCTATTTTCAGACATTCATACACAGGTGATTTTAAAAAGTGTATTTAAAATGCAAGGAAATGATGGGATGCCTGGGTTGCTCAGTTTGTCGAATGTTTGACTTTTGACTTCAGTTCACGTCATGATCCCAGGGTTGTGGGATTGAGCCCCATGTTGTGCTCTGCACTGAGCATGGAGCCTGCTTAATATTTCTCTCTCTCTCTCTCTCTCTCTTCCCCCTCTGCTCCTCTCCCCTGCTCTCTCTCTCAAAAAAAAAAAAANAAAAGAAGAATGCAGGTGGTTGAGCATTCCACTTTGGCTCAGGTCCTGATCTCATGGTTTGTGGGTTATAGCCCAGCATCAGGCTCTATGCTGACAGCTCAGAGCCTGGATCCTGCTTTGGATTCTCTGTGTGTGTGTGTCTCTCTCTCTCTGCCCCTCCCCCACTCACACTCTGTCTCTCTCTCTCTCTCAAAAATAAACATTAAAAAATGTTTTAGAAAGCTGAGAAATGATAAACATAAAATTGATAATTATAGTTAACCATGAGGGTAAGCAAAGTAATAGGACATTGTTTAAATGTGTTATTGGTGATGTTCTGATTCTTGAGTTGAGTGCTGAGTTCACAGGTGTTCATTATGCTCTATAGCTTACATACATAACTATTATATGTATTAAATATTAAAAATATAAAGAAAAATGCCAAAAGAAAAAATACGTAAGAAANTTGTATTCCAAATAATAATATAAATATATATAATTTTCATTCTATAACCATCAGTACTGAAACCAGAAATTGGTATTAGTGTCTCAACAACAACAGAAATAGCTGCAACTAAATGCTGCATAAGATTAAAATCACCTTTATAAAAATGCTATGTCATAGAATAAAAAGAAAAAATACAATTACAAAATATTTAGAAAATAATAAAAATAAAAATAAACAATTTATGAAACTATCAGAATGCTGCCAAAATCATGCTCAGAGAGAAATTATTTGCTCAAATGCATTCTTTTTGTTTTTTCAGTTTTTATTTATTTTGAGAGAGAAATAGAGAGCAAGTGGGGGGGTGGGTGGCAGAGAGAGAACACAAAAGCCCAAGCAGGCTCCGCAGTGTCAGCACAGAGACCAATGTGGGGCTCGAACTCACAAACAGTGAGATCATAACCTGAGCCAAAGTCAAGAGTTGGATGCTTAACTATCTGAGCCACCCAGGTGGCCTGCTCAAATGCATTCTTAATTAAATAGGAAGGACTAAGAAAAATAAATACGACTTTAACTACATAATCAGTGAAGAAAAAAAGAAACCTATGAAAACCAGTAGGAAAAAAGTAGTAAAGTAAAAGTAGATGAATAAATTAGCAGAAAGAAAAATGGTTAAGTTTAATACAGAAATCCAAGAGCTGCTGGTTTTTTTTACAAAAATAATATGACAAATCTCTGACAAAAACAATTGAGAAAAAAGTGATCAATATAAGCCAATAAAATAAAGGGGATATAACTACAATGGACTTTTTTTTTTTTTTAATTACAAGAGACAAAGTTGTTAAAACAAGAGGGATGTTTTTGGATGTTACCAATATTGACTTTAGAAGTGAAAGACCTGAATAACTACCAAATGGTTTTATGGGCATTTCCCTCCAAATATTTGTGATTACACAGTTCTTAAACTAAATATCTCTTCTAAAGCATATAAAAAATAGGAAGCTACTCAATTAAGATAACACAAGCTTGATATCAAAGCTATAAAAAAATAAAAGTGCTTATAAAAGTAAAAGTCCAAAATTCAATACCTGCATGTCATATATGCCAAGATCAAGAAGGTTCATACCAGGGATGCAAGATGACTAGTGAAGTGTGAGAGTGAAACAAAACGGGTCAAATCAGAGAACTGATAGTCATTTGATAAAATGAAAACACTCAATGATAGTTTTTTTTAAAAATGAGTAAATTAAAAACGGAAGGCACTTCCTCAAAATGCTAAAGAGTATTTATCGCAAAATGAGGGCTATTTTCATAGTGAATCGTGAAATAGCATAGGTATTCTCATTAAAACTTCGGAATAGAGTGACTATCATTATTATTTCAAATTGATATATCAGAATTAGTCAATATAGTATGGTGGGAAATATAATTCAGAGTTATAAATATTGGAAAGGAAGAGACAAATTATCATTGTTTGTAAATGATATGGTTACTTAACTTGAAAGCCCTAAAAGTATCAACTGAAAAGACTTGTAAACAAATTGGTGGTATTAACACAAATAAATATAAAATAAATTAGTTGCGTCTTCTAAATGCCAACAAGAATTAACATTAAAACTAAAACTTGAAAATATTTCAGCCATGGTAACAACAAAAATATAAAATCTTAAGGAGTAATTTTAACAAGAATTGTGTAGGGACTTAAGTAAAGAAAACTATAAAACTTCACTGAAAGACCTAAAAGAAGACTTGAACACATGAAAATAGATGCTGTATTTTTGTGTAGGAAGGCTGAATAGTATAAAGATAGTCATCTCCAAGTTAATGTATGGATTTTATTCAAAATTAATCTCAAAAAAATCATTCTGAAGTTTATCTAGAAGAATAAATGGTAAGATTAAGATATTATAGCATAAAATAGGAAGATGCTTGGCCTCTCAGATGTTAAAACATATCACAAAGCTAAAATTATAACACAAAGGGGCCTTAATGGTATATAAAAAATGAACAGACATTTTAAAATAAGTAAATAGATAACTTTAAGACCAAATCCAACATATACATTCAAGCACAGGATACACTCTTATAGGCATATATGTTATCACACAATTATATGGAGGTGTATGTACACACACACACACACACACACACAAATACCAAATACACACCCACGTGTTAGCAGGATAGGATACATCTAAGAGCAAAGTAAGAAGGTGAAGCCACAGGGCCATATGAATCGACAGGTGGACTCTTGGGTCAGGTAGGGCTCCCTGGGGTTTGAAAAGGGCTGGCCCATGATGAATGAAGGCAATTTCAGGGTGGCTATGAAAGTTCCCACCACTTGACAAATGCTGAGCACATACATTTCAAGATCTATTTGATGACTGAATGGGAAGGAAAGAAGGGGGAAAAAGAAAGATGGGAGGGAGGCCAGACAGGAGAAGGAAGGGAAGGGAGAGGAAGGGAGAACACGCCTTGTGGGCAGCACAGAGGAGTTTGGGGGCCAGCCAGACGGCATCCATGTCAGGACTCAGCACAAGGCCTGGCATGAAGTCGGGACGAGAGGTGTTTGCTGACTTAATTCCATCTCTATATCCTTTATCCAGTTACATTTTTCTGCATAACATTTAATGTGTCCTGTAATCAGATCATGTTTGTTTATTTATCTTTTGTCCGTCTCCCTGACTAGCTCATAAGGTCCGCGGGATAGGAATTTTGGGTATCTTTTTACCCCTAGAACAGTACATGTCAATGGGTAGTCCTCAAAAACTATTTGTTGAATAAATAAAGGAAGGCTGAGGGAAGCTGTAGAGGGCCATGAATGTCAAGCTCAGCAAAATGGCCATGATATTGTTGGAACTGGGCCATCATCAAGTACCATTATATTTGTAAGGGAAGAGTGGTTTGCAGAGCATGTCATTTTAATGGATGTCCCATTTTTCAAATAAGAAACTCTCCTCCCAGAGATGAGAGACGCTTCTCAAGGGAGTCATGGAAATGAATTGGAATATCCAAAGTCAGGAGACACCCAGGTGGAACCCACCAGACTAAAGAAGAATTGAGGCTTAAGGTTGGGGGGAATTTTCCCGACTTGTTCAGGTACCATCTGGGGCCCATCTGATAATTCTCAGATGCCCTCAGATATGAATAGAGCCCAAAACAGAACTGGCTTCCTGGATGCATCAGCAAGGACCTTTCAAATTCCAGGGAGTGACTGCACTGAGAAGAGAGCTGTATCTATGGGGTATTGGTTCCTGATGGAAGAGTCCCTTCCTCCATGAAGCCTTCCTGGATTATAACCTCAATCCAGGAAAACTGTAAGCTCCCTGAAGGGAGAGTCTCAGATTCCTTTTGCATTTCTAGCACCCCACGCAGAGTTGGGCACAGTATAGGGGCTCCACAAAGCCTCACTTAACTAACAACTTTCACATTGAAACCAGGTTTCAAGTCCAGCTCCCTCTGATTCCAGTGCCTTGACACCCCCTGCCCCACACCCATCTCACTCACATAATCACTCACAAAGCAAAGGGGCTTTTATCCCTAGATCAGGTCCAAGTGGTATATCAGTATCTTCATAGCCCACAACAACTTCATCCCTCACATTATCGGAATAACATATCTAAATGACATCTGGAGGAAGGAGGTGGCATTTTTTTTCTGCTGTTGAGGACATGATGCCAGAGAAATCTTATTACAACAAATCAAATGAGAGGGACAAAGAGATTTGCATTTTTATCCCAGCCTATGGCTCAGGGACAGCTGACTCTTGTTCATGTAGCAGATAATAATCCAACGTGGAGAGCAGGCATGGATACATGGTAGGGGCTGGGAGGGAAGGAAGGAAGGAAGGAAGAAAAGAAGGAAGGAAGGAAGGAAGGAAGGAAGGAAGACCACGTCTGACTTCCATAGCTCAGCACCAGGTGCCACACATACCCCTGCGACACCATCATCAATACACAAACACCTCATGGAGAATATAGGCTGGGGCGGGGGCGGTCCATGACAGCAAGGAGAAAGAAGAGTGGGCCCAGGCTTGGCTTCCTTCCTGATGATTTTTCTGTTCCCAGGGCATGAGTAGGAAGATCGTGAGGTTTCTGCCAGGTGGACCTGGACTCAAATCCCGATTCTGCTACTAACCAGCAGTGTAACCTCAGACAAGCTGATATACCTCTCTGAGCCTGTGCCCTCAGCTAAAACTATGGACAAAAATATCTGCCTTGGGATACTATGGAAGTTCAAAATGATCTGCATAAAGTTCCTTGAGTATCAAACAATATGAAAGTACTTCACTGGCTCTAAATTTCTGTACACATACAAAATTATCACACAGTTACTGTTTTTAACTTACTCTTTCAACCACGGGCAGCTAATTTACTTCACTTGGGAAAAAGGAGAAAGAGGAAGCACAGAGAGATTTGGTGACATCTCCCAAATCTTGTCTGCTGAAGCCCTACGGCTGATTCTCTGGTCCCTTGCCTGGCCTCAGGCACTGGCAAGCAGCCAAGGAGGGAGCCCAAGGGCAGAAGGGCCGCTTGGCATGGCCTGGGAGCCCTGGCATGCCTCCCATCTCCAAGTCCTCATCCTTGGGGGCTCCTCTTCCACTCCCCCGGGGATCATTAATTTACATCCCCCTGGAAAGCTGCTGGCCTGAGGCCACCAAGCAGCAAAAGTAGCCAATACCATGGCTAAAAGGGGACAGCTGGACAGAGAACAGTCCTTCTCAGCTACGCTCAGCTGGGTGGGAAAGCAGAGGTGACCTCCCACACAGGGTGTCTGCCCAGGCACAGCAACCTGCCTGCTTTCAGGATCAGCAAGGCACTGGTGTGAGAAGTGCTCCCAGGCCCACCCTCAACTGCATGGTCGCTTCCAGTGGCCAACCTAGAGGCCTAAGCAGCCAGTTATAGCAAAAACTCCTCAGGGTCCATCTGGTGACCAGGGTGGATTCCTCCCTCTGCCCCACCCCCACTGCTCTAGGGAACATTCCAATGTTGGGGGAGTACTGAGGTGGCTCTTTGCAAAGTCAGCCTCCATTCTCGTCCACCACTGAGAGTGTCAGAATTATGCTGTCCCTTCTGATGCCAGCTCCAATGTGCAGATCTTACACCATTGATCCTGGGTGGTGGGAAGTAGAAGGAAGAGAAAAAACAAAATTTGCATACCTGCCAGCCACTGCACCAGGCAATTCACAACTTTCTCTTTAAAACCTTCACAATAACCCCAGACCCATGCTGTGGGTGAGGAAATTGAGGTTCATAGGGGTTAAGTAACACTTCCAAGATCACATGGCTCATGAGTGGGGAAATGGGAGTTGAACTTAGGTCTGTTTGACTCAGAAACCCAGATGGTTGTCTCTGGGCTGCAGCCATCTTAGGCTTGGCATGCCGAGCACTGTGCTGGGCAGCAGAGGCCTCACGTGGGGAACCCCGACCCGTGAGGTACTGTCTCTGTAGCCAAGGAGCTTCCAGTCTGGCAGGAAGACAGAGGTGAAGGCCAGCGTTCACATGCAGGTTGTACCAGTCTTCCTCTGGGACCCTGGGTGGTTCCTGGAATGGGTTCTGGGACCCCAAGAGGAACCCTATTCCCCAGAAAGCTCTGCACAGATGGACGGATCTGGGTCTGCCTGGTGAATGGCCTCAACTCTGGTCCCTTCTGCATGGCCCACCTCATCCCTTTCCATTTCTCCACACTGCTTCTCCTCGGCTGCCTTGCCTCTACTGGGACACTTTGCTACTCCCAGCCTCGAGGCCTCTGCCGTGCTGATCTCAAAGTCTGGAATGCAATGCTGGTCCCCTGCCACATGGGGTGACTTTCTCATTCCATTCAGGTCTCTGCTCAAATGCCACCTTCTTGAGAAGAGCTCCCTGGCCACCTTTCCCAAACTGCATCCTTGCACTACCCCACCTTACTTTCCTGGGAAGCACTAATCACGACCTGCCATTATAAATCTGCTTGCCCATTTGTCTTTTTGTCTGTCTCCCTCCACTAGAGTACCATCTCCATGAGGACAGGAATGTCAAATACCAGCATTCAGAACAAGCCAGGAATACTGTAGCAACTCCATAAATATTTGTTAAATGAATGAATGCAGCAACAACAAGATGAATGAATCAATGAATGAATGAAGTGACTGTGTCCAAGGTCTCTGACCTCTGAGTCCACAACTCTTACTTGAATACAGTTCCCGGCAGCAGCCACAGGGAAGCACCAGGGGAACTGTGTCCAAGGTGGCCATGCTCCAGAGAGTCAGCCTCAGCCATCTGGAACATTCACTGAGGGGGAACAGTTTAAGCCATCTGGTCACATTGCTGAGGTTGTCCTTGAGTGAAGTACCCTGGCTAGGATACCAGTCACCTTCTCCCTTGCTCGCTTTCCTGCCCTGAATTTGCCCAAAGGCTTAGCTTCTGGCCTAGCAAGAAGGACTTAATCGGCACCAGGCAGATGTGGGATCTCTAGCTCAGCCCCCACTGGAGCCAGACTACCACTGCCAAGGAATGGAGAGAGAGCCTTGGCTGAGACACTGCCATGTGCTCAGGCCAATCAGCACACGCCTTGGGCATCATCTTAGAAAGCATTTTTGGGGCTGCTAGTGGGCATCCCAGTGCTCTGCTGAAATAGCCTCTTTAATTATACAATAGCAGGTGACAAAGACTAATCTTCCTCGCAGAAATTCCCTGGTGCTTGGTGTGTTCCTCACACTTAAATCCAGCATTGCAGGGACTCCATGGACTAGAAATCAGGCCTTTTCCTGCAGCTGCCCATTGGAACTGCCAGTGTGGGGGGCTCTGGTAAGAGGGGTCTGCCCCTGGAGTCTGGCAGGGAGACCCTCCAGCTGGAGTTCAAGTGAGGGCTTTGGGTTCTATGTGTCCAATCGGGGGTGAGATCTTTTGTTCTACTTTGAGTTGGGGTCACTTTCTGGCCTCTGGAAATATTTTACTTTGGGAGTCTGGGAATGATGTTCTTGGAAAGGAAAGGGGCAGGGGAGAGAAAGAAGACTGGCAGGCATTTTCTGTGTGTTCAAGCTTTCCTACACATTTGCTTATTTAGCCCTGTGATGTGGGCAGTGTCATTCCATTTTTCAGATGTGGAAACTGAGGCTCAGATAGAGGTGAAGGGATTGTCCAAGGTGACAAAGCATTTTGTAGGGTTCCAGCTAATAAACATACATCTGCTTGAAGGTTGCCCTTGTGGGAAAAGCGCCTGACCCTCAAGCCCACACCCAGGCATTTTCTACAGAACTGCCCTCTGCTCAACCACCCAGGTGCCTCTTCTGTGATGGGCTGAATGACACCCAGGGCAGGGCAGTGGCAGCAGTGAAGGCATGCGTGGGTGCAAGGGTCTTGTGAGGCACAGCACGGAGGTCGGTTGTGAATTCAGGGCTGCAGGAGCCCTGCAGAGGGAATGGCAACCCGGAGGCAGAGGAAAAGGGCCTTGAGAAATGGTTCTGAGACGGGGGTCACACCATATGCAAAGACCCAGAGGCACCAATGGGGGTGACCGAGAGAGCAATGGTTGGGAGGGTTTGTGGAGAGAGTCCTGGAAAAGGACCCCATGTTACCAAGGGGACACTTTATTCTGCCACCAGTGGGGCCCACTGAGGTCTGATAGGCAAGGGAGGCCATACTTATAGCCTTGTTTCCAGGAGATCATCTGGGCCACTGAGTGAAGGACAGATTGGAAAGGCTGAGCCTAAAGCCTGTTCCCTTCTTTAAGGAAGGTGACTTTCCAAAGTACTGGAGCCTCTGAGAAGTAGCCTGCAACCATCTGAGGATATGGAATGTAAGTCTCCCTGGTGCTGGCAACTTTTCCCCACTGGCCACATCCCTCTGCTTCCGTAAGCCTCCCTGCCTGAAACCCAGCCTTTCCTGCAAACTCAGGCTTGGGGGGAGGCTGCACAGCTTGACAGGACCAGGGCAAGAAGGGTATCCTTGCCTGGGCTACACAACAGGCCTTGAATAAGGGAACTTGACTGGAGGCCAGGAGGACTCTGTGGGGAAGAAGGGCAGGGTGGCCATGTGTTGCCTGAGGAGAAAGGCCCCAGTCTGGCCCCAGTCTCCCTCTTGCTAACTTGCTGAATGAGCTCAGGGAAGCCCCTCCCCTCTCTGGCCTCACGGTCTGTCACTAAAGTGAGGGAAGGACTCAGTGACAACTAGGTATTGCTGACTCTCCAGAAGCAGCCAAAACCTACCACTCACAGCCTGCCTGCCTGTCTGCTCTCCCTTCTTCCTTCCTTCCACAAAGTTCCATGAAATGTCTATTTTGTATGAGGCTCTGAGTGAGGCTTCATGGCTGCAAAGACAGATAAAAATACTACCTGTTTGAGGAGGAGTTAAGATGGTGAAGCAGCATGGAGACCCTGAGCTTGTCTCATCCCTGAAATGCAGCCAGATCAACACCAAACCATTTTGAACACCTAGGAAATTGGTCTGAGAATTAACACAACAATCTGCATAACTTGAGCCCCAGAACTTGGCAGGTACGCAGTGCCGAGATGTGAACTGAGGGAGAGAAAAGCCATGGAAGGTAGGGAGCTGTTTTTGCAGACAGAGGACAGAGAAAGAAAAGGGAGAGTTAGGTGCACTGGGATAGTGCAAGAAAAGCTCTCCCCTGAAAGTAGCTGGAGAGAAAGTGAGAAAGAGTGAAAGCACTCTCAGGGGCCTGAACAAGAAATCTGTTCCTCAAAACCACTGAAGGGAAGAAAGGAGAGGGTTTCAATACCACCAGGACTCATAAACAGTAGAGAAGAGTCTGAACGTTCAGAGCTCAGGGCCTGGTGGCGCTCTGGTGAGAAAGCAAGGTAGATCCCCAGGAGCAGGCAGAGGGGTCTGAGGGGCCCATGGGCCACATGGGGAGAAGTGGTTCCCCTGCTTGGAGTGCATTTGGTAGAGGCCATATAGCGCCCCCCACAGGCAAAGGTCCCAGCGGACCTGGATAGCGGCCACATTTGCTGGTATTGGGAAAAAGATGCCAGAGAGGGTGCAGGGAAACCTGGTGCCAGCTGTGTGTAGTTGTTTGTCAAAATCTTTGAACCTCTGCCGCTGCATGACTGCATGAATGTTCTCTGGGGGCAAGCCAGCACCTGGTCATTGCAGTGAGACCCTACTCCAGAGAGTCGGAGCGGTCCAAGCAACAGGGGTCTCTGAAGGGTGGGGCTTTGAAATACAACCCCGTCTGAGATAAAACTCTGGAAGGAGGTGCCACCAGGCAGATGGCTTGGACGTAGACAGGGTAGAGGCGGGGAGTGGATGGAAGCCTGAGACAAAGGAAGGATGCTTGACTGTAGGTCAGTGAGAGCCCAAGTTCCTGAGCCAGAGACTAGGGAGCTGGGTGAAGCCATTGCCACCTCTCCTGCACAGGCGCACATGCCCCATACTGATCCACCTCAGTAAGCTAAGCAGCGCCACCTAGTGGAGAATGGAGCTGTTACACCAAGCCCCACCCAACTGCACCCTCTAGGTGCAGAAGATGAGCATTAAGTCCCTCCAACTGCTTAGAGTAGGTACTAGAGAGGACTTCATAGTTTCAGTCTAGGGACACTGGATGTAACTTTATTTGGGTTTCATTCTGTTTGCTCATTCATTTATTTGTTTTCTTTGCTTCAGTTTTTTGCTTAAATTGTCTTATTTTCTTTTTTTTCCTTCGATACAGAAAGAAAAAAATTTTTTACTTTTATTTTATTTTTACTTTATTTTTAATTTTATTTCTTTTGAAAAAATTTTTGCCGTTTATTTATTTTGGAAGGAGAGAGACAGAGTGTGAGTTGGGGAGGGGCAGAGATAGAGGGTGACACAGAATCCCAAGCAGGCTCCAGGCTCTGGGCTGAGCTGTTAGCACAGAGCCTGATGTGGGGCTTGACCCCATGAACCATATGTACATGACCTGAGCTGAAGTTGATGCTTAACCAACTGATCCACCCAGCCTCCCCTTTTATATTTTACTTTAAAAAATTTATTCTATCCCATTTTCTTTATTTCATCTTATTATATTTTATTAATTTTTTTCCATCTCTTTTCTTTCCCTTTTTCCTTTATTCTATCAAGCTTTTTTTCAAAAAGCAGACCAAAACACACCTAGGAACTAGCTTACTTTATTTGATTTTTTGTTTTGTTTTTAATTTTAATTTTTTATGTCACTAATTTTTTTCTCCTTCCAAAATGACAAAATGAAGGAATTCACCCCAAAAGAAGGAAGAGGAAGAAATGACAGCCAGGGACTTAATCAATGCAGATATATAGAACCATGATAATAGAAGTACTAGCTGGGGTTGAAAAAAAAGCATATAATCCCTTTCTGTGGAGATAAAGAAATAAAATCTAGTCAAGACAAAATAAAAAGTGCCATAACCGAGTTGCAATCTTGAATGGATGCCACGATGGCAACAATGGACAAAGCAGACCAGCAAATCAGTGATTTTGAAGATAAAATAATTGAGACTAATGAAGCAGAAAAAAGGTCTAAAATGTGTTTCTTGTAAGCAGCATATAGATGGGTCTTGTTTCAGAAAAAAAAAGAGGGATACAAAGGCAAAAGAGCATGATACAAGACGTAGAGAACTCAGGAGGACTCAAAAGGAATAACATCTGAATCATAGGAGTACCAAAAGATGAAGAGAGAGAAAAGGGGACGGAAGGCTTATGTGAGCAAATTATAGTGGAAAGCTTTCCTACTAGGGGAAGGACACAGGCATCAAGATCCAAGAAACACAGAGAACTCCCACTAGATTCAACAAAAACCAAACATCACCAAAGCATATTGTAGTCAAATTCACCAAATACACAGAAAAGGAAAGAAGTATGAAAGCAGCAAGGGAAAAAAAAAGTCCTTAACCTACAAGGGAAGACAGATTAGATTCACTGCAGACCTATCCACAGAAACTTGGCAAGCTAGAAAGGAGTGGCAGAATATATTCAATGTGCTGAACCGGAAAAATATGCAGCCACAAATTCTTTATCCAGAAAGGCTGTCATTCAAAATAGGAGGAGAGGGGCACCAAGATGGCTCAGTTGGTAAAGTGTCCGACTTTGGCTCAGGTCATGATCTCATGGATTGCGAGTTTAAGCCCCACATCAGGCTCTGTGCTGACAGCTCAGAGCCTGGAGTCTGCTTCGGATTCTGTGTCTCCCTCTCTCTCTGCCCCTCCCCTGCTCATACTCTGTCTCTCTCTCAAAAGTAAACAAACATTAAAAATTAAAAGATTTTTTAAAAATAGACAGAGAGAGAAAGATTTTCCCAGACAAAAAAAACCTAAAGGAGTTCATGACCACTAAGCCAGCCCTGCAAGAAATTTTAAGGGGGAGAAAAGACAAAACAAAACAAAAGACCAAAAGCAACAAAAACTAGAAAGCACCAGAGAACATCACCAGAAACTCCAACTCTGTGGGTAACACAATGGCAATAAATTCATATCTTTCAGTACTCACTCTAAATGTCAATGGACTAAACGCTCCAATAAAAAGATATACAGTAACAAAATGGATAAGGAAACAATACCCATCTATATGCTGCTTACAAGAGACCCATATAAGACCTAAAGTTACCTGCAGATTGAAACTAAGGAGATGGAGAACCATTTAGCATGGTAATGGTCATCAAAAGAGAGCCAGATTAGCCATACTTATAACAAACAAACTAGATTTTAAAATAAAGAGATTTATAACAAGAGATGAAGAAGGGCATTATATTATAATTAAGGGGTCTATCCATCAAGATCTTACAATTGTAAATATTTATGCCCCCAATGTGAAACAACCAAATATATAAACCAATTAATCACAAGCATAAAGCAAGTCATTAATAATAGTACCATAATACTAGGGACCTCCAATCCCACTTACAGCAATGGACAGATCATTTGAGCAGAAAATCAACAAGAAAACAATGACTTTGAATGACACATGGGCTAAATGAACTTAACATATATATTCAGAACATTCCATCCTAAAGCAATAGAATGCACATTCTTCTCAAGTGCACGTGGAACATTCTACAGAACAGATTACATACTGGGACACAAATCAGCCCTCAACAAGTATAAAAAGACCGAGATCTTACCTTGCATATTTTCAGGCCACAGCACTATGAAACTGGAAATCAATCACAAGAAAAAACTTGGACAGACCACAAATACTTGGAGATTAAAGACCATCCTACCAAAGAAAGAATGTGTTAACCAAGAAATTAAAGAGGAAATTAAAAAGTACATGGAAGCCAATGAAAATGAAAACATGACAGCCCCAAACCTCTGGCATGCAGCAAAGACAGTAATAAGAGGGTGTATAGAGCAATCTAGGCCTTCCTAAAGAAGGAAGAAAGGTCTCAAATACACAACCTAATCTTACACCTAAAGGAGCTGGAAAAAGAGCAGCAAATAAAGCCCAAAATCAACAGAAACAGAAGAAGGGAAATAAAGATTAGAGCAGAAATCAATGATATAAACAAACAAACAAACAAACAAAAACCAGTAGAACAGATTAATGAAACCTGGAACTGGTTCTTTGAAAGAATTAACAAACTGAGAAACCCACTAGCCAGACTGGTCAGAAAGAAAAAGGAAAAGTACCCAAATAAATAAAATCATGAATGAAAGAGGAGAGATCACAACCAACACAGCAGAAATACAAATAATCATAAAAGAATATTGTGAGCAATTACATGTCAACAAATTGGCCAATCTGAAAGAAACAAATTGCTAGAAACATATGAACCACCAAAACTGAAAGAGGAATAAATAGAAAATTTGAATAGACCCATAACCAGTAAAGAAATGGAATCAGTAATCAAAAACCTTCCAAAAAACAAGAGTACAGGGCCAGATGGCTTTCCAGGGGAATTCTATAAAACGCTTAAAGTACATGTAACACCTATTCTTTTGAAGCTGTTCCTAAAAATAGAAATGGAAGGAAAACTTCCAAACTCATTTTATGAGGCCTGTATTACCTTGAACCCAAAACCAAAGACCCCCTTAAAAAGGAGACCTAGAGACCAATTTACCTGATGAACATGGATGCAAAAATTTTCAACAAGATATTAGCAAACCAGATCTAACAATTCATTAAAAGAATTATTCACCACAATCAAGTGGGATTTATTCCTGGGATGCAGGGCTGATTTAATACCTGCAAATCAATCAATGTAATATAACACATTAATAAGAGAAAGGATAAGAACCACATGATCTTCTTAATAGATGCTGAAAAAGCATTTGATAAAATATAGCATCCTTTCTTGATAAAACCCTCAAGAAAGTAGGGTCAGAAGGATCATGCCTCAAGACCGCAAAGGCCATATATGAAAGATGCATCACTCTTAATATCATCCTTAATGGGGAAAAAATGAGAGCTTTCCCCCTTAGGTCAGGAACGTGACAAGGATGTTCATTCTCACCACTGTTATTCAATGTAGTGTTGGAAATCCTAGCCTCAGCAATTAGACAACACAAAGAAATAAAAGGCATCCAAATTAGTGAGGAGGAAGTCAAACTTTCACTCTTTGCAATTGACATGATACTCTATATGGAAAACCCAAAAGACTCCACAAAAACCTGCTAAAACTGATCCATGAATTCAGCAGTCACAGGATATAAAATCGATGTGTAGAAATCAGTTGCATTTATATACACCAATAATGAAGCAACAGAAAGAGAAATCAATCCCATTTGCAATTATACCAAAACCTAGGTATAAAATACCTAGGAATAAACCTAACTAAAGAGATGAAAAATCTATACATTGAAAACTATAGAAAACTTATGAAAGAAATTGAAGAAGAAACAAAAAAAAAAAATAGAAAACCATTCCATGCTCATGGATTGAAGAACAAATATTGTTAAAAAGTCTATACTACCAAAGAAATCTACACATTCAGTGCAATCCCTATGAAAATAACACCAGCATTCTTCACAGAGCTAGAACAAACAATCCTAAAATTTGTATGGAACCAGAAAAGACCCTGAATGGCCAAAGCAATCCTGAAAAAGAAAACCAAAGCTGGAGGCATTACAATTCTGGACTTCAAGCTGTATTACAAAGCTGTACTCATCAAGACAGTATGGCATTGGCACAAAAACAGACCCAAAGATCAATGGAACAGAATAAAGAACCAGAAATGTACCCACAAACGTATGGCCAACTAATCTTTGACAAATCAGGAAATAATATCCAATGGAAAAAAGTCTCTTCAGCAAATGGTGTTGGGAAAACTGGACAGAGATGAGCAGAAGAATGAACCTGGACCACTTTCTTACACCATACACAAAAAATAAAATCAAAATGGATGAAAGACCTAAATGTGAGACAGGAAGTCATCAAAATCCTAGAGGAGAAAACAGGCAACAAACTCTTTGACCTCAGCTGCAGCAACTTCTTACTTGACATGTCTCCAAAGACAAGGGAAACAAAAGCAAAAATGAACTATTGGGACCTCATTAAGATAAAAAGCTTCTGCATAGCAACGGAAACAATCAGCAAAACTAAAAGGCAACTGAAGGAATGGGAGAAAATAGTTGCAAATGACCTATCAGATAAATCTGATAAATCCAAAATCTATAAAGAACTTATCAAACTCAACACCCATAAAACAAATATTCTGGTGTATGCCAAAAGACATGGATAGACCCTCTTCCAAAGAAGACATCGGATGACTAAAAGACATGACGAGATGTTCCATATTACTCATCATTAGGTAAATACAAATTAAAATCACAATGAGATATCACCTCACACCTGTCACACTGGGTAAAAAGAACAACTCAGGCAACAACAGATGCTGGTGAGAAGGTGGAGAAAGGGAAACCATTTTGCACTGTTGGTGGGAAAGCAAACTGGTACAGCCACTCTGGAAAACAGTATGGAGGTTCCTCAAAAAAATTAAAACTAGAACTGCCCTATGACCTGTAGCGTAGCAACTGTACTACTAGGTAGTATTTATCCAAAGGATACACAAGTGCTGATTCAAAGGGGCACATGCACCCCAATGTTTACAGAAGCATTATTGACAATAGCCAAAGTATGGAAAGAGCCCAAATGTCCATCAACTGACAAATGGATAAAGAAGATGTGGTACCACATCAGAATATTACTTGGTGATCAAAAAGAGTGAAATCTTTCCATTTGCAACAACATGGATGGAAGTACAGTGTATTATGCTAAGCAAAATTAGTCAGAGAAAGACAAATTATCATATGATTTCATTCATATGTGGAATTTAAGATACAAAATAGATGAATGTAAGGGAAGGGAAGCAAAAATAATATAAAATCAGAGAAGAAGACAAAGCATAAAAAACTCTTAAATACCAAGAACAAACAGGTTGCTGGTGGGGTGCTGGGTGGGGTGAATGAGCTAAATGGGTAAGGGGCATTAAGGAGAACACTTGTTGGGATGAGCACTGGATGTTACATGTAAGGGATGAATCATTAAATTCTATTCCTGAAATTATTATTACACTATATGTTAACTAACTTGGACTTAAATTAAAAAAAAAAATACTACCTGTGTACTAAAGCATTTTGATATGTTATTTAGTGAGAAAAGCAAGCTACAAAGGATGTAATATTTGTGCATATGTATTTAGTGGGTGTGTATATAGCAGATACACAACAAAAACACATTCAATAGAAAACTAGAAAGGCATATAGTAATCTAACAGTTATATGAATGGTGGTGCTATTTTTAATTTGGGTTTTCTTTTCCCCATCCAATTTTTCTGCATTGCATTTTATTACTTTTGAAGTTAAAAATCAATCGCAATAGCTAACCTTTAGTGAGTGCTTGCTATGTGTCAGGCATTCTTCTAAGAGCTTTGCATAAGTAATTAGTTTAATCCTTCAAACAACCCCATGAAATAGGTCATAATTTTATCCTATTTTACAGATGAGGAACCAGAGGCACAGAGAGGTTAAGTAAGTGTCCCAAGGTCACGTAATTCATAGGTAGTACAGCCAAGACTTAAGCCCCCGACAGAGGCAATCTGACTGAAAAGGCCATACGTCTACCCCTTCAGCACACAGCTTCTGATAAGCAACAGATGTGACAATGATGAAAAGTGACTTCGCTGCATCGGAAGGAGGAGAAATGAACGGGGAATGCACGGAGGTGATGCCCGAGGTGTGGCACAGGCTCTCCAGGACTCTGGGCTCCAAAGTTCTCCTGGGGGAGACTTCTTACTGTAGTGGACAGTGACATGAAGGATGTGTTTGCTGGATGAAGAAGATCTTCCAGGAAGAGGCAGCAGATAGACAAAGGCCTGAAGGTGGGAACTTTCTGGGGCTATGCAAAGAAATGCAAAAGGTAAAGGTGTGGGGTGCTGCATATGCGGGGAAGGTGAATAGGGAGCGAAGTCTGGTGAGCCAGATACAAAGGATTCTGCTGGTTGAGCTAAGAGTTTAGACTTTGTCCTAGGGAAGTAGGGAGCCATAGAAGCTCTCCTAGTAGGAGAGAGACTAGTCAGATGAGGGTTAAGGATCCTTCCTGGGAAACCTCCATTTATTCTCTCATCATTCCTACTCCCTTCTCTCTTTCTTCTCTTTCAACCTGGGGAGCCTTCCCACTGAACATGCTTTTATGCCTTACATACGGTGCTCCAGGTCCTGCCCTGGGAAAATCCAAAAAAGGGTGAGACTGGGTCTCCCATCTCCTTAGGGATTTTATAATCAAATATAAGACCAATATTAGGGCACAAGGTAGTTCTTCAAGAGATGTCCAAAATTTACCACCCCACTGGCCTACCTATAGAGCCCCTGAGCATCCTTTAAGATCCAGTGCAAATGTCCCCTCCTCTGGGAAGCCTTCCCTGATGAATCACCTCCCACACAGATTCTTCTATCTCTCCTCTTTGGGACACCTTTCACTCCTGGCACTGTGTGTCCTTATTTGTCTGTCTGCCCCCACTGCTCCCCTCCCACCCATGGCTGGCATCCACAGAGTCTATTGACTGGAAGGTGAGGAAGGCTGAGTAGCACGCTTGGGGCACTCGTGGGTGAGCAGAGATCAGGAAAAGGGGGTCCTGAGGTTCAGAGATGCTGGAAAAGGCTGCATGTTGGATGGGAGACTGGCTGAGACCTTGAGTGATATCACAGCAAACTAACCAAGCGCTCGATGGCCTCTCTTGCCTCCGGGCGAGTCTGTCAGTCCTGCACGTGTGTCTGTAGGTACCAGGGCCCCTGGCCTTACTAGTGAAGCCATTAACCTTTGGTGTTCAAGGTAACTTGTCTGCTTACAGTATGAAGACAAGCACTAGGCATGGTGGTGTCAGGAAGGTCTCATTTGACATGATGTTTGTCCCCACTAATTAGCAGGCCCGGAAGCACGGGGATGGGCTTATCCAGGCAAGTGCCACCCTGTCTGCTGCCCCTGGGGAGCAGGTGCTTGTGCTGCCCACCTGGACATGGCTCCCCTTAGCCCCAAAGCAAGTGCCCAGGGCCGTGCAGCCCTCTGTCCCGGGCCCCCCTCTCGGGCTCCTCCCTGCCCTTGTCCCCACAACTCCTGAGTCCCTATTTCCTCTTGTCTGGATTCCTGAAGCCGCCTCCCAGTGACCTCCCTGCATCAAGTACACCCTGTTCTGGGCCTCCCCACTGAAGCCAGAGTGAAACTCGAACGGGACGGTATGACCCCTGCTGGAAGCCTCTCCGTGGCTCCACGAGGCCTTGGGATGTGGCCGTGGCCTGGTCCTCCAGCCTCACCTTCCTGGACTGCCTGCCCTCTCTCCCTGCCCCTCGCACACTTGCCCCAGTTCAGCCTCTGCTTCTGCTACCTCCTCGGCTGGTACTTTCTATCCCCCACCTCCGAGCCCTAAGGGCTCAAGTTCACCTGCAGCTCCCTTCTCCCTGGAAGGCGAAGCCCCCTTCCCTGCCATTCTAAAGTAGCTCCACAGCCAGCATAAGTGTTCCACATGCATTCCTTCCCGCTTGCATTCAACAGGCCTGTGCTGAGCCCGTGCCAGGCACCGTGAGGGTCAAACCACCCCATCACCTCCCATCCTCCAACTGGCCTGGGAGCCTGAGGACGGCTCCTGGGACCTGGCCTTTTCCTCACATTCCAGTGCCCCTGTTTGCTGCTCTCTGTCCCCGTGGGAAGGCCCTGAGCACACCATTTGCCCTGTCTGGGACTCAGTTCCTCCTTAGCAAAACAAGGTCCTAATCCTTACCTCTCAAGGTGTTGTGAGTTAATAACAGTAGTAGTAGTACTAGTACTAATAATAGTGCAGAGCACTAAGTCCCCTAACGGACTCTGTTCTAAGTGCTTTACATGCATCAATTCCTTCACCCTGCTGGGCTGGGCTGAGCTCCGCCGTTAAAGGACTTACTCAGCATCAGGCCTGGACTCAGGAAGCACCCAGCAGCTATTGGCATCCGCCGGACAGTCACATCTGGCCTGAAGGAGGCCTGTGAGACGGGAATATGCCAGGCACGTTCTGGGCCCGCCATGCAGACGAGCCTGGCTGGAGCTCAGGGCCGGTGTTTAATAAAAGATTAATGAAATTGTCAAATTGACCTTGTCAATGTCTGCTCAATCCAATTACGTGGCTGTGGCCCCCGTGAATGAGGTTAAAACAGAAGTGCACATGAGAGACATCAGGACAGAAGCCCCTGGGGAGAGAGTGCTGCCCGGGAAACCCTGCGGGAAAGTGGTTCCTACAGCCCAGCTAGGCCATTTCCGGCACCCCCCTACGCCCCTGCCCCTGCCCCCTCTAAGAAGTGCCGGCCACTTGCGGGGCACAGTGTCCCCTTATTCTGGACAGCCACTCTCCACAGATAGGGGCCCTTGGCACCTTTGATGCCCACGCTGTGTGAAGCCATGCTGTGCTGGGCACGGGACACAGGGAAGAAACAGTGCTGTCCGTGAGAAGTCCGTGGTCTGGTGAGTGGGAAAGACACAGAAACAAACAACATTCACCCCATGAGAGCAGGGCCCAGGGCAAAAACTCAAGAAGGTCCCAGGAAAAGACAGCACCTGAGGCTGAGGAGTAGCCTAGGAGCTGACGCAGAGGACCAAGATGGGAAGAGTCCCACTCCTAGGGGGACAGCCAGGCTTCAGGCAGGGGGACAGGGAGGGATGTTCGGGAAAGCGCTGGGCAGGGGCTCCAACACGGAACAGAAATGGGAGTTTGTTCACCGTGGAAAAGAGTTGGATGCTGGGCTGGTGGAGGGGCAGCACAGGGCTGCTCGGGTGACCTGGAGAGCAGAGGCTGGTGTCTGGGGGTGTCATAAGATGGGGGCACGGTGAGCTTCCCCAAGGGCCATTTTCTAAGAAATAAACCCCAACGGTCCTCCGTGCATAGGGAAGCTCACTCAGCCCTCTCCCAAAGGGTCTGGCAGCATCTGGATGGTGTGTACATTTGAGGAAACTGTAGCACCAGCAGCAGCCCGACCAACCCCTAGATTTTGAGGAAGCCCCTGAGGAAGAGGTTGGGCACAGAGCAGCTCCTCCCTGCTCCCTCACCCCACCCCCACCTGCTCCTTGTCCTGGGGCCTTGCCTCCTGCTCCCACCTGCTCATCTGTGGCCTGTCCTGGTTTCTTCCACCCGAACAGCCCTTTTCAGTTAACTGAATTCTCGTGCTCCACAAGACAGCGTCATTATTCCCATTTCACAGTTGATGAAACTGAGGCTAAGGGAGACCAAGTGCCTCTGTCTGAGTCTGGTTCATAATGGAGACGAGACTCATGCCTATTTGTTCAGAATTAAAATCCTATGCTCATTCCATTGCCTCATGGTTATCTTTAAGGAAATGGGGGACTAAAGCAGTACATCTTGGATTGAGCTGTCAGTAGAGAGGGTAGATTCTGAGTGGCCCCCTCACCAGACAGGCCGTCACCAAGAGTCTTAACTTGAAAAGACAATGCTGCCGGGGCACCTGGGTGGCTTAATCGGTTAAGCGTCCGACTTTGGCTCAGGTCATGATCTCATGGTTCGTGGGTTCGAACTCCGTGTCAGACTCTGTGCTGACTGCCAGCTCAGAGCCTGGATCCTATTTTGGATTCTATATCTCCCTCTCTCTGACCTTCCCCTGCTCACACTGTCTCTCTCTCTCTCTCAGAAATAAATAAAACATTTTAAAAAAAGATTTTTTAAAAGAAAAAAGAAAAGGCAATGCTGCCAACTGCTTATCTGGGGCTCAGCAGGGACCCCCCCCAAACACGAGACACACACGTGGATGTTGCTTTCAAAAATGTGGTTCATGGATGAGCACTGAGTGTTATGTGGAAACTAATTTGACAATAAACTATTTGTAAAAATAAATAAATAAATAAAAATGAACTACAATGCTAAAAAAAAAAAAATATGGCTCATGGTCAGCCAAGGATTCGATTAGAACAAGTATTTCTCCATGGCCCTGCCTCCGTGCCCATGAGGAGGATAAATCCATGTCCCCTCCCAGTGAATGACATCACTGCCCACCTGCTCAGCCAAACCAGAAATGGGGGTGGGGGGTAGCTCATCCCTGAGTCCGACTCTTCTCCCCCTCCCCATCTAATCAGCAAGTCACCATGGCTTCATGCCAAATACACATTTCTATTTTGATGTGCCTCACCCCTTCATTCCCACCCTGCTTTGCTCCGGTCTCCACCTTTCTTGCCTGGACCATTCAACCAGGCTCCTGACTGTTTTCCCCACACTCGGTTCTTGCCCTCACCTGTTCATCGTCTAGTTCCACTACAGGGTCCTTCTGAAGCACCAATCTGACCATGTCACTCCCAGGCTTAATGTCCTTCCCTGTGGCCATGTCACAGCAACATCTGGACCGTCAGCCCAGGGGCCCCCACCCCACAGCCTTATCTCTTAGCAGGTCCCACTCGGACCCCACACTCCAGACCCCACTCCCAACCTCTCAATGTGCTGGGGAAACACTGAGCTTTTCTGGTCGTTCATGCATTCACTCACCCATCCGTTTATTCAGCTTTTGAGGCCCCAGCCGGTAGGGGGTAGGAGAGCATTCACGTAAATATGTCCCGATGGGCCGGCTCTGCAGCAGCAGCAGAGCACAGGAGAGTCCCTCGGTGTATGTGGCGCTGGGCAAGGACAGCCTCTCTTGAGGGACACCCGTGTGGGCAAAGAATGGAAGGAAGTAGGGGCGGCTGTGCAGCCGTCTGCACGGAGGGGTTTTATGGCCACAGGCCTCGCCTCACCTCATCCCCTCTGCTTGTGAGGCCTAACGTCCTCCTCAGGCCTTGAGATTCTCACCTGAAATTCATTCTCACCTCAGAAGCAGCTGGACCTTCCTCTAGGACACTCAGGCAAAACCAATCCACCGTTCTTTTGTGCCCCTGCAATAAATACCTCACACAGCTTGGGTCCCAGCTCTGTGACCTGAGGTGGCTCATTTTTACATCGCTCCCCACCCTTTTATTCATTCATTCATTCACTCATTCCTTCCTCTCTTGAACAACAAAAAAACCCCTGTTTCAATAGCTCCTGGGGGCCAGGCCCTGGGCTGAGGCTCAATGGGCAGGGATACGTGTGCTCCACCTCATTATCCCCCGGGGCTGCAGGCTGCCCGGCACCTGGCCCAGCATGGCTTTGGGGGAGTATTTGCTGAGTGAATAAACATTTGAGATCATTTTATTGAAATACTTCAGAGTAAATTTGGAGACAGGCATTCCTCTGCTCAAGAGTAATTTAATAACCACAAATGCCTTTAACACAGTGGGGAGGCAAAAAAAGGTGTGCATTTCCCCTTATTGCTGCTGTTAAAATAAATGGCATTTTTAATAAAGTGTCCCCACACAGCCTACAGAATGTGGCCACATGATGAAATAAATAAATATATGGTGAAATTATGCATTGCAAAGCAGACTTTTTCTGGTCTTTTGGTTATTAAATTTAATCACTTTTGAGCTGTGCCTCTACTCTTTCCTAGAGGCAGGTACGCTTTTGATTAAAATGTGGGCCCCAGAGCACTTGCACAGGGGAAGGTTGACTGCGTCCCCAGAGGAACCGGAGCAGCAAGCAAACCGGATGATGGGGCCAAGGCAACAGCCCCAATTTGCTTCTCACTTGATGGACGTGTTTATCCCCAGATAGAGTACGTGGCAGTTGCGGGGCGTATGGAAATCTTGCAATTAAGGCAAAGTCTAATTAGAGGCTGCATATTCAAAATACAAAGGGAGCTCCGAGTGGCAGCCACTCTGGCCGGCTCTGAAACGTGATTACACACTCCAGTCCCTGCCTGAGCCACTCGTCCACTGCCTGCTGGGGCGGGGAGGGAAAAGGGGGGGGAGGGGGGCATTTTGTTGCTGTCCGGGGGTCCCTGGTGGCATCTCTGCCTTCACAGTCCATGGGGACACCTTGGTCCCTGGAGAACAGCACAGGTTGTGGAATCCACCAGGCTTGGACTTGCATTCTGGCTCTGCCCATTATTGCTACTCTAGCCTCAGCATCCCCATCTACCCAAAGCGAGTGGTGATGGGCCTCCCTTAGGGCCATGGAAGGATCCAGTAAGGGCTTTGTGGGGACTGAGTCCAGGGATGCGCAGCTCAGGAGAGTTTCCTGCCTGGGGCCTGAGGTGAGAGTCTGGAGGGGTGGGCTCTTACTGCTACCTCATTCACTGTGCCCAAAGGACTCTTTGGATTTTTCTCTCCTTAAGTACCTGACACTTGGGGTGAGCGGTTTCCCCTTGGCGCGTCCTGGGGAAAGGAGGCGGCGGAAGGGACTCATGGCAGAGCTTAGGATCTGGGGTTCTGGCCCAGAGCCGGCAAGAGTTCCTGAGCTTGGACTGAGGTCAAGAGATGAATGTGAACTTGTCTTTTGCCCTCAAGGAGGTCACAAGCTAGCCAAGAAGACAGATCAGAAATGAGCAGTCGTGTGTGGTGTCAATTTATATTCCTACAACATTTTACAGTTTAAAAAGTGCTTCTGACTGATCCTTGTTTAATCCTGCCCAAAGCCCCTCCAGAGGGAGGGGCTCATGCCGGCCCCCATGTGACTGAGCCCCAGGCCCAGGTCTGTACTTCAGGCACGCAGAAGATGGCAGACCCCTTTCACCCGGGTCCCTCCCAGGCACGAAGTATCGAAACCCTTTCTGCCGTCTGTTCTTTATCTTCAGATCTCTGTTTTGTCTTTTTGTCAGAAACCGTGTCAGCATCGCAGACGCCTCTTTGGTGCCCTGGCCCAGGCCACCCCTGAGCATCTTTCCCGGCCGGGTCCTCACACTCCCACTGCTCAGCAACCTGTCCATCAAGTCAACAACCTGTGCTGCTGGTTTGCCTGTTGGAAGAGTTCACGTGCATCGTCTCAGACTCTAAGTTTCATTCCTCTCCACCTGCTTTTCCAACTCCACACTATGCTTTGGGGGTTTCTTTCTGCGGATACATGTAGCTCATTTTTTCTCCTTCATTTTTTGATGGATGGTATTTCACTCTATGAAGAAAGTCAGAGTGATGTGTGTGTGCGTGTGCGGTTATCATGTTGTTGGACATTTGCTTCCATCTTCCTACCATCCCTGCTGCTTTGCAGGGGAAACCTGTACATGAAGGTGAACCTTGCAACATGGCTAGATCCCAACCAGAGGGGAAGGAACACTCCCCTAACTCTGTCCCACGGAGCAGGGGCTGGCACCCAGCCGGCTCTCAGGCAGTGCTGATTTCTAAAAGGCACTGAGGCCGTGATGCAAGAACAGTGGACCGGGTCTCAGAAGGACCTGGATTTGAATTTCAATGCTCTCACTTATTAGCTGTGTGACAGTGTGCAAAGATCTAACCTCTCTGGGCTGCAGTGTCCTCGTCAGGAGAAATAAAGACAGTAATGCCAACTCTGAAATATTCTTGTTGTGGTTATTTAAATATGTGAGGTCTTCACTGTGGATCCTGAGTGACAGGAGGAGCTCGGCAAAGCTAATGGAAAGATCTCCTAGCACTGGGCAGGGGAAAGGTGTGGGAGAGGCATCGTAGGCTCCTCTTGGCCGCGCTTCTCATCCTGCATCAGGGAGTCTGGATCAAAAGCTCAGTCTTAAAGACAAAAGGAAAAGAAAGGAAATGACAAAGAAAAGAAGCCACTTTACAATCATAATTTAAAACCCAGGGCAACCCAACCCACTTTCAAGTCCAACCATAGTCTTTATTCCATCAGTGCCTTAAATAGGCTGATACTGGAAATCTCCAGGTGTGTGAGGGACTCGGTCTTGGGCCAGGCTTCTCAAAAGGCAGCCCCAACACCCAAAGCCCCACCTACCCCTCCTGGGCCCTGAGGAAGGCAGCACCAGGCTGGGCTACAGAGGGTTAAATCTCTTCCTCCCCCCAAGAGATTGGAGCCAGTGAGGCTTTCTGCTTAAATGGCCCATAACCATCTCCCAAAGCTCCTTAGCTCAGAAAAGTGCCAAGTCAGCAAAATGAAAATAATTTAAAGAGCCATTGAAAAGAGGAACTCCGGCCTTCCTCCTTCTACCCACAATGATAGCTTCTCAGTGGTGAGTGGCTCTCATTTTTCATATCCAGGGCCAGGGGCTTCCCACCCATTTGGGGAAAGAATGTGTCACAGGCTGAAATCTGCTCCCTCTTGGCAGGAGGGGTGGGGGTGGGGGTCAGGAGGACTATATGTCACAGGCGCTATAACTGAGGAAACGGGCTTGTCATGAGTACTGAATAAACCGTAGAGATCTAATGCACAGTATAATGAATACAGAAAATAATATTGGACTATAAGTATGTAATGTGATGTAATGGATAAATACTGCTACACTGGCAACCATATAGTAATGCATAAATGTCTCAAAGTAACACACTTTACCCCTTAAACTCACATGATGTTACATGTCAAATCTATTCAGTACAAAAAAATAAAGGAAACTGAGGCTCACAGAAGGAAGAGCCAGCCTCAAAGTTCCACACAGGTGAGGCATGCCATCCTGACTCCCGGCTTCATCACGCTGAGGGGTGAGCGGCGCCTGTTAGTGAGCACCTACTACGTGCCTGCCGTGTGTCCAGTGTGTTATACAACAGCCCTAAAACACTGCCATTGCTATTCTTTCTACAGAGCTAATAAATTTGAGGACCCAGAAGGTTCAGTCACTTGTCCAAGGTCATGTTACTGAAACGTGGTGGAGGAAAGGTTCAAACCCAAGCCGTTTCCATGACATCAAGGGGGCTCAGGGAAGCCCTGACACAGAAAGGAATGCAGGCCTGCAGTCCATCCCCTCCCCAGAATGAATTTCATCTCCCTCTCTGAGCCCCTTGCCTCTGCTCTGCCTGAGTCCCCAGGAGGGCCTGCACTGATCAGCCAGAGCATGGGAGCCACGTGAAGGAGAGACTACTCCAGACAGGTGCCCTGGGGCTCTTCCCACTTGGACCACTGCATTGCGACCCTCACTGCCTGGTTCCCATCTGGCAGTGTCAGCACTTAAGAAAGGAGGATGGTGGGCATCTGCCCCTCATCATTGCTCAGTCGGGCTATTCCAAAAACCTTCTCAACTTCTCTCTTTCTCTAAGCCCCCCACCACACCGATGCTGGCCTGATCTTTCAGCAGCTGTCTGTGGTCTTCAGAGGCCAGCACCACAGCCTGGGGCCAAGGCCCTCCACTGTCTCACCCCTTCCCTTCTCTCCCAGTACCAACTTCACTACCACTCCTTGAAACCTCTACCCTCTCCCACCTCCTGCCCCCTGCTCATGTGACAATGAACACTCACATGATGTTCACTGTGTGTCAGGGGCAGGTCTAAGTGCTTTATAGATACTAACTTCATGCTCACAGGAACCTGAGACCTCCGCTTTCTGGGGAGGAAACCAAGGCCCAGACCAATTAAGTAACTCACCCAGTAACTCACACAGACGAAAGTGGTGGAGCTCACACTCAGACCCAGGCAGCGCAAGGTCAGACTCCTTAGACTTAACCACTGCCAAATCCTTTCCTTCTTTCTTGACTTGGTGGTGCCCTATCCTGGGGGAACAAGGCCAGGGAGGTCTCATGACATTCTCACGGAGGGCTTTCTTGATCTTGCGAAGCCTGAAACCTCCAGGCGGGAGGAACTACTTCAGTGTCTGGTTTTGCACAGTCTTTGGCCATCTGGGGCCAGGATTGCAGGGAGAGCTCCATCTCATCTGTACTGGCCCTGGGCTGGGCTCAGGGACTCAGAGAGGAGTGCATGGTAGCCCCTTTGAGTGCTCACAGTCCAGCAAGAAAGACGGAGGCCCCCTGGCAGTACAGGCTGATAAACCAGCAGAGGCATACGGCCATTTATAACAGTGCTGACACCTCACTGATTTCAGAAAACTATTTCAGTGGAGTCACTGTTGTCTAAAAGTAGAGGGGTGTATGTAAGGGTGGGGTGGGGGTGCAGTGTGAACAAATCCCCACAACCCCTCTGATCAGGTTTGCAATCCAGACCCAAAAGCCCCCCTGAATTCCCCCAGCATGAAAATCCCATCTCTGCTGTGTTCTGGATGGGGCTGCAGGTGGCCACGAGTGACAACTGCTGAGAAATGAATGGCAAGGAACCGAGGACAGTGCTGCAGGAAAAGCTATGTTGGCATTTGTTCCTTGTGTAGCTTCTCTGATGGCCGTTGCAATGAGTCCAGGGGTGTCCAGTGTGAGTGCTGGTGATCTGGGCTCACTAAAAGTTTCTGGATACATTTCAGGTGCCCATTCCAGGAGGCGAGGAGGGTAACCTTGTCCAGATTCTTCCCACAGAAGAATCTACGTGGAAGTGGTCCGGGCCCTGGACGTTTATTACCCCTTTGATCCCATAACACTATTGGCCTGAGTGGGAACACCCATGGCCTGCCCCATCCTTGCTCTCTATCCACAGCTTCTGCTGGTCATGGCATATTAGTTTGAAATCACCAAGGTGTAATTACATGCCACTTGTCATAATTATAATGTGGAAAAGTACTTTTGTTTAGACTGGTGATTCTCCAAGTGTGGTCCCCAGCCCAGCATCATGGGCATCACCCTGAGAACTGGATGGAAATGTAATTTGTGAGCCTCACTCCGGACCTGCTGAATGGCACACTCTGGGGCGGGGCCTGTGATCTGGGTGTCATCAAGGCCTGCGGGTACTTCTGAAGCGGGCTGAAGTGTTAGAACAACTGGTGGGGAGGAAGAGCACGGGCTCTTGCCTCGGGAGACTTGGGTTTAAGTTCCATCCATTAACTGTAACTCAGGAAATTCAAACTACCCTTCTTTATAGCCCATTTCCTTACCTTCAACATAAAGGCACATCAGAAAACCGCTAGGAGGAATCACAAGCAGTAATATCTGTGAGTCTTTAATATTATTAGTCAATGTGATAATAAAAAAGCCATTCATTCATTCACTCATTCATTCATCCACTCATTTATTGAGTGCTTAGTCTGCTGGATCCAGGCCACACCCATGCTGGGAGCATCCGTTTTGCGATCATTTCTCTAGGGCTCAGACGCAGGGATAGTCTATAGATAACCCTTTGTTAGGTAAAACCGGTTCTCTAAGTTTTGCTGTGCAAAGGGTGCGGGCTGTGCTGAGGGGGCGAGGACAGGAGCATGGCCCGCGGGCGGCCTGAGGTGCCACACAAGCAAAAGGATGTGGATTTAGCCAGGACCTATTCCGGGCCAGGCTCCTGCTCACGCACTTGCACTTGGGATTTCGCCGAATCCTCAGAGCAAACCCTCAGAGGCAGTGTTATTGGCGCTGTACCACGGGGGCCAAAAGAGGCCGCGAGAGAGATATGGCTTGAGGAAGCCTCAGAGCTAGTTGAGAGGACACGTCGGTGAAAGGATCCCTTTGCTCCCACGTGCATTCCAGGCGCCAGCAGCTGAACACCTCCCCAGGGCCAGCTTTTCTGCTGGGAGCCTGCAGGTGTGCATTCTATCCTCCCAACAATACTGCAGAGAGAGAAACACTGGCCTCGTTTTTCTGATGAGGAGACAGAAGCTCAGGAAACCATGTGATTCACGTAGCAGGAGACGGAGCCTGGATTCAAACCTAGGACAGCCTGGCTTAGAGCACACCCCTTCACCCACGCTGCATCTGTCCACAGACCCCTAGCTTCCCGGAGGGACCCGAGGGAGGGTACCGGCAAGAACAGCTCTTCACCACCACCTTCTTCAAGTGCCCATTTTTCTTGAAGTCTCCTGCTTCATTTTCTTCATGAAAATGCTTCTGCTATGCTCTAATCCTGCTTGTTGCTACACAGAGTGTCTCCAAGTGCCTGTTAAAATGAACTCTTCCTTCCTCCTTCCCCACGCTCCCTTCCTCTCCTCTGGGAGTAAAGCTGAGGCTCCAGGCATACAGGACACAAAGTCCCTCACTTCCCGCTCCTGGGACGCCTCCGGCTCCCATGGCAAAGGTCCTGCAGGGCTGTCCGCCCCATGCTGACAGCCTTCTCTCCACCACACAGTCTTCCTGACTCTGCCCTGCGTTTCCCTTTCCTCGGGGCACTCATCGCCGCCTTCTGTAATTTTCTTATTTATTATGCTTGCTGTTTGTCCTCCTCCTGCTCTCATTGTACCCCCAGTAGAGGTTAGGCCCTTAATGCTTTTCCTCACAGATGTGTCTCAGGCATTTAGACCAGTGATGGACACACACCAGGCACTCAGTAAATGTTTGTTGAATGACTGAATGAATTCCATAATTACTGATGGGGTATATTGGGGAACTAGAAGTATGGTGAGGCCAGGACACTGAATCTCTCTCCCCTTTAGCTAATGAAACAGTGATGCCCAGATGCCCATATCCTCAGGTTGACACCTGAGGGGTGTCATCCGATGGGGCTGAAATAGTGTGATCTGGAAGGGTGGAAAGAGCACAGGGTTTGGAGCTATGCTTGGGGTGTGACTCCCTGCCTAGACTGACCAGCAGTGCCTGTCAGAGTGTGGGGCACAGGGCAGACATCCAGCACATGTCAAACGAACGGCGGGGG